>NC_051232.1:5237189-5299689 GCF_015220715.1 Pygocentrus nattereri | reverse complement strand
AGAGAGAGAGAGAGAGAGAGAGAGAGAGAGAGAGATGGTGAGGGAGAGAGAGAGAGAGATGGTGAGAGAGAGAGAGAGAGATGGTGAGGGAGAGTAGAGAGAGAGATGGTGAGAGAGAGAGAGAGAGAGATGGTGAGGGAGAGAGAGAGAGAGATGGTGAGAGAGAGAGAGAGAGAGAGAGATGGTGAGGGAGAGAGAGAGAGAGAGAGAGATGGTGAGGGAGAGAGAGAGAGAGAGATGGTGAGGGAGAGAGAGAGAGAGAGATGGTGAGGGAGAGAGAGAGAGAGAGAGATGGTGAGAGAGAGACAGAGAGAGATGGTGAGGGAGAGAGAGAGAGAGAGATGGTGAGAGATAGAGAGAGAGAGAGATGGTGAGGGAGAGAGAGAGAGAGAGAGAGAGAGAGAGAGAGAGAGATGGTGAGAGAGAGAGAAAGAGAGAGATGGTGAGAGAGAGAGAGAGAGAGAGATGGTGAGGGAGAGAGAGAGAGAGATGGTGAGAGAGAGAGAGATGGTGAGGGAGAGAGAGAGAGAGAGATGGTGAGAGAGAGAGAGAGAGATGGTGAGGGAGAGAGAGAGAGAGAGATGGTGAGAGAGAGAGAGAGAGATGGTGAGGGAGAGTAGAGAGAGAGAGAGAGAGAGAGAGAGAGATGGTGAGAGAGAGAGAGAGAGAGAGAGAGATGGTGAGAGAGAGAGAGAGAGATGGTGAGGGAGAGAGAGAGAGAGAGATGGTGAGGGAGAGTAGAGAGAGAGATGGTGAGAGAGAGGGAGAGAGATGGTGAGGGAGAGTAGAGAGAGAGAGAGAGAGAGAGAGAGAGAGAGATGGTGAGAGAGAGAGAGAGAGAGAGAGATGGTGAGAGAGAGAGAGAGAGATGGTGAGGGAGAGAGAGAGAGAGATGGTGAGAGAGAGAGAGAGAGAGAGAGAGAGAGATGGTGAGAGAGAGAGAGAGAGAGAGAGAGATGGTGAGGGAGAGAGAGAGAGAGAGATGGTGAGAGAGAGAGAGAGAGAGAGAGAGAGAGATGGTGAGGGAGAGAGAGAGAGAGAGATGGTGAGGGAGAGAGAGAGAGAGAGAGAGAGAGAGAGAGAGAGAGAGAGAGAGAGATGGTGAGGGAGAGAGAGAGAGAGATGGTGAGAGAGAGAGAGAGATGGTGAGGGAGAGAGAGAGAGATGGTGAGGGAGAGTAGAGAGAGAGAGATGTTGAGAGAGAGAGAGAGAGAGAGAGAGAGAGATGGTGAGGGAGAGAGAGAGAGAGATGGTGAGAGAGAGAGAGAGAGAGAGAGAGATGGTGAGAGAGAGAGAGAGAGAGATGGTGAGGGAGAGAGAGAGAGAGAGATGGTGAGAGAGAGAGAGAGAGAGAGAGAGAGATGGTGAGGGAGAGAGAGAGAGAGAGATGGTGAGGGAGAGAGAGAGAGAGAGATGGTGAGAGAGAGAGAGAGAGAGAGAGAGAGATGGTGAGGGAGAGAGAGAGAGAGATGGTGAGAGAGAGAGAGAGAGATGGTGAGGGAGAGAGAGAGAGATGGTGAGGGAGAGAGAGAGAGATGGTGAGGGAGAGTAGAGAGAGAGAGAGAGAGAGAGAGAGAGAGAGAGAGAGAGAGAGAGAGAGACACACACACATAACAAAATAAAATGTTATTAATAAATAATAAATGGTACGTTTTTATTTATAATCAATTCTTTAATAAAATTACTGTAAGTAACGTTTTGATTGGTCAGATTTTAAGGCCTTCTGGATTTTACTTTTATTGCAGCTTCATTCTTGATGCTCTACAGCTTTTTCAATCGTGAAGGAATCATCTACTGTTCTGTTGACCATCAAAACTTCTCCGGGTGATCTAGAACCCCCAGCATAACAGCTTTGTAATGGAATCAGTTTATACATGTATCTACAACAACATTGGGCTTCATCCTGCGCATTGGAGACGCTGTAACTATTACGCTAAGCTATAGTGGTCATTTTAACTGAGCGCACGGATTCAGTTTTCCAGCGATAAACACATTCCGGCATAGTCTGGGAGGCGAACTCGGTACAGTGTTCCCTTATTAGCCTTATGTATGTGTATGTGTGTGCGTGTGATAGACAGGCCATCTAAAGCGCATTAAGGTCGAATACCACAGCATGAACGTAAGTCCTTCACACACTATTCTGCATTGTGTTGGTGTGTTTGTTTTGGCGTGGGTCACTCGCGGGCAAACGCCAGTACAGTGCCCCTCCTGCAGGAATGGCTGGCACTGAAACAGCTCTTTCCTCCCTCTCTCTCTCTCTCTCTCTCTCTCTCTTATCCCTCTCATCCTAGTGTTTCTTTGGTTCTCTGACTTCCCAACACTTATTAACCCATTTAATGCAATACGTACACTGATCAGGCATGACATTCTGACCACCCCCTTGTACCCTCACTGTCCATCTTATCAGCTCTACTTAATGTATAGCTGCACTTTGTAGTTCTACAGTTACAGACTGTAGTCCATCTGTTTCTCTGATACTTTGTTAGCCCCCTTTTACTCTGTTCTTCAGTGGTCAAGACCCCCATGGACCCTCACAGTGCAGGTACTATTTGGGTGGTGGATCAATCTCAGCACTGCAGTAACACTGACATACTGACATACTGTGGATCTCTGTGACTTTAAACATGGGACCGTCATAAGATGCCATATTCGCTAGGTCTGCCCTAGACAACTGTAAGCACTTTTATTGTGAAATGGAAGAATCTAGAAACAACAGCAGCTCAGTCACAGAGTGGTAGACCACACAAACTCACAAAACAGGGCTGAGTTCTGCCTTTCGAAGCAACATCAGTACGAGAACTGTGTTAGACTTGGATTTTACACAGGTAGGCGAAGGCGGTGTTAGGAGTCTTGCCCAAGGACTCTTATTGGTATAGTGTAGGGTGTTTACCCAGGTGGGGGACTGAACCCCAGTCTACAGTGTAGAAGGCAGAGGTGTTATCCACTACACTAACCAACTACCATCTTGTGGAAAGCTTCCCAGAAGAGCAGAGGCTGTTACAGCCACAATGTTTGCAACTCCATATTAATGCCATGGAATGGGCATTGGAATGGAAAGACCAACAGGCTCATATAGGTGTTGTGGTCAGGTGTCCACATACTTTTGGTAATATAAAATATGTCATGTGCTGTTGTCAGAACAAAACCTTGTGTCTCCAGAATGGTAACGTTACAGGAGAAGGACAAAACATACTTTATTTTCTATGTAAGTCAATGGAACCAGAAGTCATTTTGTGTAATTTCTTTTGATCCATTCATCATGAAATTTTAACACAATGGAAAGAGCAACAGGCATTTCAGATTATGCCAAAAACTGGAAAATACCAAAAATGGAGAGGTTTTGTTACAACAGTGGCGCATCACATGTTTATGGTATAGTTATGTTAATGTTATGCATCAGAGAAAAGTCTTTCTATAGCTCTTTTTTTATTAATGTTTTCCAAATTTTTCTTTTTAAAAACATTAAAAATAGACCCTTTGGATATTACATTGAAAGTGTTCATTTCATTGTGGAAAGGACGCTCCTTTGAATCGTTTCTGCTTATTGTTGTAGTCTCATTGTTTTACTGGTTAATCAAGAACACAGCATTGCCCCTTATGCTGTAGAAAAACAATTTTTAGGTCATTTTTGTTGAACAAAATCCTGCATAGATCCAGCGATTAGCGATATTTTAGGAAATCCTTCTGGAATATCCTTCAGAATAGGGTTAGGCATGATCACACCAAATTTTAGGAAGGCAAGTGCTCTAGGAGTTGAGTTTTGGTTCTGAATGTAGAGAAAAGCTGACTTTAAAAACAAAAATGATAAGAATCAGCATGAAACTTCATTCTCAGAAAACATGCATTGCTTTTGGGAAAGGAACTAGACATAAATTGATTGGGTGCTTGTTTTTTTTATTAATATATGAAATTATGTGGTTGTGCCCAGTGTAGACCGAGCTAAAATATGAAGAAAGTTGAAATGACGTTGAACTAAAAACCTGTTAAAATGGCCAGATTTTGGTTTAGTTTGGATATTTCTATGACTACAGTTAAAAAAAAGTATAAAAAAGCTACAAAATAGTAATTTCTTGCGTTAAAGTGCAACTATTTTTAATCTGCCTGACGTTCATACATAACAGTATATTATACAATATCAGAAACAACATAAACAAGTCCATTAGAGCTTCCTGAGCAACTCCACAGTGATGATTTAGATATGCGGTTAGCATGATGCTAATTGGTGAGGTCTAAGCTCCCACATCCGTATTTCTGTTAGCTTTATTAGCCGTAGGAGCACCATCAGCACATAGAAATGAAGGTGTGTGTCGTGTTTCAGAGTTCTCGAGAGGACAGAGAGAAGGAGCGGTCTCGTCTGGACTCCATGGTTCTGCTCATAATGAAGCTCGACCAGCTGGACCAGGAGATCGAGAGCGCTCTAAGCTCCGCCCCCTCAAACAATGGCACACCCACCCTCAAGAGACGCATCATCTCCGTGAGTAACGCTTCCAAGCAGATCTCCCAGCAATCAATCATTCCCATCCAGACCTACCTGGTCTTTGGGTGAGTCCTGATGGGAGCTTTTGTTTAGTGTGTGTGTCCTTGATATATAAACAGGAAGTGGATTTAGAGTCTCTGGATGGAGATGAAAGTCTGTCCGGTTCTTCGCGCTCTCTGAACACTCCTCATCATCAGTCATCATCGTCGCTGTCCTCCACGGGGCTGAGCGGGACCCCCGGGGCCAAACCCAAGAACAGGGTGAGTGAGTTGTACAGCTAGTAAAAGCATATGTTAACCCATAACTATATGTTAAAACCATGTAGTTATTCCAGGTGGTTGCTAGAGTGTTGCTTGGAGGTTGCCATGGTTTTCCATGGTACTGGCGTTACTATGCAGTCACTGTCATGCTCCAGTTAATTGTTAGGCCATTGCCTTACACCTAATAGATGGTCGCTAATCATTGCTATGGCACTGATAGGTGGCTGCTAAGGAGTTGCTAAGTTAGCGGTTGCTAATGCATCCAAGGTCATTGCTTTGGTGTTAATAGATAGCTGCCAAAGTGTCTCAAGTCGTTTGGTAGGGAGCATGTTGCTAGGTGGTTGATATCTTATCTGAAATGGTTGCTAGGATGTTGCTATGGTACCTTAGGTTGCTAGTGTGTTGCTTAGGGGTTCATATGTTAACCCATGTGGTTGCTATGGTTTTGGGGGTGGTTGTTAGGGTGTTGCTAGGTGGTTGCTATGGTATTTTTGGTTCTTGCTAGGGCTTTGCTAGAGGGCTTTCTCTGATGTTCCAGGTGGTTGCTAGAGTATTATTTTGTGGTTGCCATGGTATTTCTAGTGGTTGCTATAGTGTTATTTTTTGCACAAAATAATATTAAGTAGAAAATAAAGAACAGTAAGTTGTCTGTGTCAAATCAACTTAACCGCTCAACCAGCCACGGTTGAAAGTGGGCCCACACTCTTTTCTCTCATAGTAGCTGAATCATAAGCCTGCAGAATATTGAAGTTTATATATTTTGCATTTTGTTGCCACATGGCAACAGCATGTGACAATTGAACTGCAACTGGCAGTGCACGCAATAGGGGTAAACCAATAGCCTGCCACTGTCCAGTGAGTCCAACGGCAGTGCACTCTTTCACCCCTTTGTATGCACTGCAGATAGCAGTTCCATTGTTGCATACTGTTGCCATATGGCAACAACTACGTTTTTACATTTAACATAAAGCCCATCATGTAAACTGACTATATTTCTGAAGAAAGTTGGGGATTTCTTTCAGAGCCTGGCTGCTGAAGTACTCTCAAAGTATGTGTGTACATAACAATGTGTATAAGTCAATGTTTATATTCATATTTACTCGTAAAGCCTTTTCCAATGGAAAAAAACAAAAGCCACTGTTGCCATATGGCAATACTACTCAGTAAAGGGATAGATAGCTTTATTGATGCGCTGGTTGACTGGTTGAGCAACTCATTTCCCACCAATCGTGTTTCATTTTAAGCACAAGATTACTGGTTCATCCTCATTTTATATCTTTATCTGCAGCTGGTTGTTTTTATCATTGACAACGTTGAATGGGGGCATATGTCATTTAGCAAAGCTGGTGGATTTGCTGATGTTGCTGCTCTTTGCAGGCCTTAAAGCACATTCCAGAGGAGTTTGCTTTATGGTCAGCTTCAGGTGGAGTAAAGCAGTTTTAATGAGATGAGCAAACACAGAGCACTTAGCGCCGAAAACGCACTAATAGAACACACGCACGGACATGTCGGGACTCTTTCATCGCTCTCTCGCTTTTCTCTCTGAGGATGTGTGACGCAGCCTTGAGTCACTCGCTGGAGACGACCGGGGTCACTGCTGCGGGACAGCCCCGCACAACTGGAACAACCGTTGCTTAGAAACAGATGTTTTTGCAACCAATCACAAGTATGAAGGCTTATGACCTCACTGTCTGCATCGGTCAAAAGAGGAGAAGTTTATTTTAAGGTTTGTTTAGCCAGGCTGGACTGTCATAGCTTCCCGGTAGACTCATCCTCCTGGCGGCGTAGCTGGTAAAACCCTTAAATGTCATATTTGGTCTGTGAGCCTAGGAGAACTTCTTTCACTCATCCTGAAACCAGACATCCAGACAGATGTGGATACAGAGGTGAGCAAGGAAACAAAGAGGTGCTGGGATTTTAATATTGATTGATTGGAAGCCTTGGTCCCACTTTATATTAAGCGTCTCTTATAACTGTGTAGTTACACATGAATAACATATGCAACAACCGTGTAACTACTGATGACTTACAGATGGATTACAGCCTATGTTATCACACAAGTGTATCTTCTACCCAGGAACTTTCCTGTAGTGCAGTGTTGAAGTTGCAGTTTAAAGTAATTGGACAGTTCCTGTGTAGTTACTATGTAAGTACTGTGTAATAACAGTGTAGTTATATAGATGTTGCTTTGGGGTAGTTCAACACATGTAATTAAAGTCATAAATGTGACATTTTAACATAAGAGGGCGTCTGCTGTTCTGACACATATACATACAGAAGGCTGGAACTGGTTACAGTGTCACCGCAGTAGCAACATAAATGCTAGCTAACTGTTAGATTCATTTTTACATTTTTTAATTGTTAATTTTTATCTATTTTTATCTTTTATTCACTTTTATTTTAAATTTTCTTTTAATTTAAAATGATTAAATGTAGTTATTATTTTCTTTGTCATGTCAATCCCTGTTTTTGTAAATGCTCGGCTACTTTGAAAATGAGGGTTGTCCTCAATGTACTTCCGAGTCAAAATAAAGGTTGATTGATTGATTGATTGGTTGATTGATTGATTGATTAGGCAAGCTGGCAGATTCAGTGTAAGTAATGTCTTAATGTAGGTTATTGACTTTTCCCGCTGGGGATCGAACTGGTCACAGGGCCAGTTCCCTAACCTCCAGCCCACGACTGCCCCAAAATTTTAGTCATGAGACCCTTATTAGTCCCACAACGGGTAAATTTCACCTCCGCGTTTAACCCATCTGTGAAGTGAAACACCACATACACACTAGTGAGTGCACACACACTAGGGGGCAGTGAGCACACTTGCCCGCCCTATCCACGGCGCCCGGGGAGCAGTTGGGGGTTAGGTGTCTTGCTCAAGGACACCGCAGTCATGTGCTGTCAGCTCTGGGGATCGAACCGGTGCCGTTCTGGTCACGAGGCTGGTTCCCTAACCTCCAGCCCACGACTGCCCCAAGACAAAAGAAGGTCTGATCTCCGAGGTCTGATCTTATAGATGTGTAATATTGACCATCAATGGGCTGTTTTTGTTACAGTTTTCAGCTCTTTACCTGCTTGTTTCATGTTTAAGAATGATAAATATTTTACTTAAATCCATTCAATGGCTTTAACTGTTAAACATGAAATTACCTGCTTTTGGCAAAACAAAAAACTTTAACCCTCTATTACACACCATGTACTTGGTCATATTGGGCACTTTTAAACCTCTTTTTCAGAATCAATTTTTTTGTATTGAGATTTTGCAGAAATGTGTTTGTTGCCTAGAAGCAACACTGTGTGACAGTGAAGTGGATTTAACCAGTTACAAACCAGGTCTCACCACTTCAGGGAACACAGCTCTATGTTACTTCTTCCCATTGTCACACAATGTTGCCTCAGGGCAACAAACTCATTTTCCTGTCTTTACAATAATGTTTTACTTATTAAAGGTCAATGATGGGGTAGAGTAGTCAATAAAAGGCCTGTACTTGGTCGTGTGGTCTCTTTGTGGGCACTTTTAAACCTCTTTTTTAATGGTCAGTAACATTTTTTTTTGTATTGAGATTTTGCAGAAATAGGTTTGTTGCCTAGAAGCAACATTGTGCGACAGTGGAATGGATTTGGCCAGTCACAAACCAGGTCTCACCACTTCAGGGAGCACAGCTCTATATTATTTCTTCTCATTGTCGCACAATGTTGCCTCAGGGCAACATATTCCAAAAGGGCCCCTGCACACATTTTTTTTTTTATGTTTAGAATTTAATAATTGGGTCTGAAAAAAAAATTTTATGCAAGAAAACTGAACTAAATATGTTGTTTCTTGTTCTTATAGTGAGTTTAGTAGAGGGTTAAATAGAAACAAGTCAATAAGGTTTAATCTTGTATACAAGGCGGATCTGATGGGGGCAAAAATGTAACACACTGGCTTGGAGAAAAGGTGGTGTCCTACGACAGTGCCACGTTTAAAGCCGCTGACCTCTTCGGTACGACTTTCTCTACTGCCAGTGTTTGTCTAGGGAGACTGCATGGCTGTGGGCTGCTAGCAATAGGTGTGGCTGAAACACCTCCTGGGGAATTAGGGGTGTCCACAAACTTTTGTCCGTATCATTTGAAATGAATAGCACGCACCAGCTTTAAGCATTTAAGACATAAACTCAGTTGTTCAGCCTTTCAACCGAAGCTTTGGAACAACAGACTTGTGGGAGCAGCAAGGATAAGGCAGTGTTAGCGTTTTCCTCTCAGTGTGGGGACACTTCATTCCCGTAAAAATGCCAAATCTTCTGGACGCAGACCGACAGACGTGTGAGTAGGATGTAGTGAAGACTGAGACTCTGTTCAGAACCTAAAATGAATTAAAAGCAGAAAGGAACCCAACCACAACAGCAAACAGACGACCGGACACTGGATTCTGTTTGTTGTTGTGACTTTAGTTTTTTTGTATTTTTAGTGTGTTTACACACACGGTAACGTGTCATGAGGTTCTAATCATAATAAAATACCTCCTCTTGTTTTTACATCGTTTTTTTTTTTTTAGGATGGAAATATATTCGATACTTTTAAATGTTCAGTGGCTGCTATGAATATCAGTCAGGTGTGTGACAATGAGCAGATCGACAGTTTGGGTGTTAGTGCTGAGAAGGTAGGAGGTACTGCTGAAGTCTACCTGCTGCTGTTTGAGCATCTGTACGTTTCTACGTTCCTCGCATTCCTCACAGGATTATATAAGTGTACTAGGTAAACACAGATTGGCTTCTATGATACGTGCACACGCACACACACGCAAACACAAACACACACAAACACACCCAGACACACACACTTAACATTTGCATTCAGTTACCATCAGCATATCAAACAGAATTTAGCACTAATGGAGCTTGGAGCAGTGCTGGATAGCTGACTGTGTTTCTGTGTGTGTGTGTGTGTGTGTGTGTGTGTGTGTGTGTGTGTGTGAGTGTAGTGCTTTAATCTTATCTGAATATTCTGCACTTTTGAACTCAATGTTCTTTTAGAGAATTTAGAGAATGTGTGTGTGTGTGTGTGTGTGTATGAATGCCTGTGGATATACAGTACATGTGGAAATGTGTGTGTATATATATATGCAATTTATCTGGTGCTCCAAGGCCACGGGTGTATAAAGCCGAGCCCCTAGGCCTGCAGACTGCTTCTACAGACATTAGTGAAAGAATGGGTCGCTCTCAGGAGCTCAGTGAGTTCCAGCGTGGTACCGTGATCGGACGCCACCTGTGCAGCAAGTCCAGTCGTTACATTTCCTCACTACTAAATATTCCACAGTCAACTGTCAGTGGGATTATAACAAAGTGGAAGCGATTGGGAACGACAGCAACTCAGCCACGAAGTGGTCGGCCACGTAAAATGACAGAGCGGGGTCAGCGGATGCTGAGGGGCATAGTGCACAGAGGTCACCAACTTTCTACAAAGTCAATCACTACAGACCTCCAAACTTCATGTGGCCTTCAGATCAGCTCAAGAACAGCGTAGAGAGCTTCATGGAATGGGTTTCCATGGCCGAGCAGCTGCATCCAAGCCTTACATCACCAAGCGCAATGCAAAGCATCGAATGCAGTGGCGCCATCACTGGACTCTAGAGCAGTGGAGACGTGTTCTCTGGAGTGGCCAATCACACTTCTCCATCTGGAAATCCGATGGACGAGTCTGGGTTTGGCGGTTGCCAGGAGACGGTACGTGCCTGACTGCATTGTGCCGAGTGTAAAGTTTGGTGGAGGGGGGATTATGGTGTGGGGTTGTGTTTCAGGAGTTGGGCTCGGCCCCTTAGTTCCAGTGAAAGGAACTCTTGAAGCTTCAGCACCAAGAGATTGTGGACAATTTCTTGCTCCCAACTTTGTGGGAACAGTTTGGGGACGGCCCCTTCCTGTTCCAACATGACTGCGCTCTAGTGCACAAAGCAGATCCATAAAGACACGGATGAGCCAGTTTGATGTGGAAGAACTTGACTGGCCTGCACAGAGTGCTGACCTCAACCCCATAGAACACCTTTGGGATGAATTACAGCGGAGACTGTGAGCCAGGCCTTCTCGTCCTCGAGTGTCTGACCTTACAATTGTGCTTCTGGAAGAACGGTCAGAAATTCCCATAAACACACTCCTAACCCTTGTGGAAAGCCGTCCCAGAAGAGTTGAAGCTGTTATAGCTGCAAAGGGTGGGCCAACATCATATTAAACCCTATGGATTAAGAATGGGATGTTACATTCATATGTGTGTGAAGACAGAATACTTTTGGAAATATAGTGTGTATATATATATATATATATATATATATATATATATGGCTGTTGTCAGAAGAAAACCTTGTATCTCTAAAGTGGTAACTCAAGGAAAAAAACAACTTTACTTTTAAGGTAAGTGGAACCAAAACAGGTGTTCTCCACACACACACACACACACACACACACACACACACACACACACACACACACAGACACACACACACACACACACAAACACAGCAGGGCTTCATAAATATCTCCAGATGTGTGTTTGTCATTTAAAAGCTATTTTTGCTTTGCCAGCATAACACATTGTGTGTGTGTGTGTGTGTGTTGTATGTGTGTGTATATGTGTGTGTTGTGTGTGTGTTGTGTGTGTGTGGGTGAGTTTGTGTGTATGTGTGTGTGTTGTGTGTGTGTGTTGTATGTGTGTTGTATGTGTGTGTGTGTGTGTTTGTGTGTGTGTTGTATGTGTGTTGTATGTGTGTGTGTGTGTGTGTTGTGTGTGCGTGTGTGTTGTGTGTGTGTGTGTTGTGTGTTGTGTGTGTTGTGTGTGTGTGTGTGTTGTGTGTAGTGTGTGTGTGTGTGTGTTGTATGTGTGTGTGTGTGTTGTGTGTGCGTGTGTGTTGTGTGTTGTGTGTGTGTGTGTGTGTGTTGTGTGTTGTGTGTGTGTTGTGTGTTGTGTGTGTGTGTGTGTGTTGTGTGTGTGCGTTGTGTGTGCGTGTGTGTTGTGTGTTGTGTGTGTGTGTGTGTTGTGTGTTGTGTGTGTGTGTGTGTGTGTTGTGTGTTGTGTGTGTGTGTGTGTGTGTGTGTTGTGTGTTGTGTGTGTGTGTGTGTGTTGTGTGTTGTGTGTGTGTGTGTGTTGTGTGTTGTGTGTGTGTGTGTTGTGTGTTGTGTGTGTGTGTGTGTGTGTGTGTTGTGTTGTGTGTGTGTGTGTTGTGTGTTGTGTGTGTGTGTGTGTGTGTGTTGTGTGTGTGTGTGTATGCTGGGGGGTCATACTAAGCTGTCTGGTATCTGCTGGCTGCAGCTAGTGAGTAACAGTGGCAGACAGATACAGGCGGTTTGTGTGTGCGCACAGGTATTAACCCATCTGTTGTTTACCTTAAGTCCCTTTAGCTAATGTGCAAGTCGTATTGTTATCAGACTGTGGGATTATTGTGGATTACGGAGATTACACCTGACCCTCCCTATCTGACACACAAGCTCAATTAGGAGAAAATCTCATAGGAAGGAGGATAAAAGCACCGGCTGTTTTGTCCAGACTCACTGCAGGATAATAAAAAGGGTGAAACTGGGCGTCTTTTACTTAAAACAATTCTGACAGACTGTAATACACTACAGGAAGCGTAGGGGGCGATACGGCTTCTACTGTTTCATTTAAAAAGCTCTATAATGTTCATATGATCCATGCGGTCATACTGACTGACTGAATTAAATTGCAACTGGACAATTTTAATTTGCAATTTATCTCCCCTCCTTTACCTCCTTCATCATTGGTCAGTTTCTGACCATTGGTCTGCCGATGTCCAGACACTAAATGTCACAGCTAGGTTGAGATTGGACCACCACCTAGAAATTTCCAGCCACAAGAAGCTCTGTGGTCAAAAACTGGCCAGTGACGAGAGGCTAGAGGATGGCTAACACAAATTACTAACAGCAGAGCAGCAGGAAATGAAGGAGAATCAGGCTCTATCAGACACTTTATTACAGAAACGGGGGGAGATGAAAAGTGGACACTGTCTCGGAAGGGTGTGTGATTTAGAGAAGAAATTAAACGCCACTGATGTGACCCAGATTGGTCAGCATGACCAGTATTGGTCACCAGTCTTCGCCATGGTAACGAAGTCACGTTCCAGTTTGAATTATAGCTCATTGAAGTTTATAAATCGTGTGGAAAGTACAGACTATAAGTAGTGGAGGAGGGATGTCATTACAAGTTAAAGGTAATTAAACATTATTGCACAGTCTTGATTTACAGGCAGTAAAAAAATTGCCAGTTTCCTGCTGTAATTTTTACATTTTTATGATTTTTTAACGTCAAAAAAGTCAGAAGTGCATCTTAGGACCTGTTTTTGCATAATGTAAATGTAATTAATTATACAGTGTAACTAATGTAACTATGCAACTAAATTCCACTCACTGTGTATAATGTAGGTAATTACATGTAATAATCATGTATTATAAATATAATAAACATAAGAAAGCGATTCCTGCAGACATGTAAGAGTAGGTCAAGCGAGGAATGTCCACTATTCACAGTGACATACCCCACAGCTAAATGAGTAACTGAGGGCAGTAGTCTGCTTTGTTTTTAAAGGCTGACACTTGACTTGACCTCTCTGACCCTGAACACCGTAACAACCTGCTCCTGGTGATCGTAATGTCCCAAAAAATGTTACCCCATAATCCTGCCAATACTTGTTTTTATACCATGGCAGAACATGGAGTGTCTTCCAACATGTATTACAAAAATGTAAACCCTTGCTTATGAGAATAATAATAATAATAATAATAATAATAATAATATTTTTGTATGTATTACATATATGTAGGTGTTTATACACAATAACAGCACTTCTGTCAAAGTTCCATTCTCATAGTCAAACCCCGAGGCCTCAGTTCAAAATGCAAGGAACACAGTCAATTCAAACTCTGCTGTCACGGTGCAAAATCCCATCTCATGGCCCAGTCAAACTTTGTTGCCACAGTGCAAAGTCCAAGTCACATAGCCCAGTCAAACTCCAGTGCCACAATGCAAAATCCCATCGCACGCCCCAGTCAAACTCTACTGTGACAATGCAAAATCCCATATTATGGCCCAGTCAAACTCCACTGCGACAATGCAAAATCCCATCTCATGCCCCAATCAAACTCTACTGTGACAATGCAAAATCCCACATTATGGCCCAGTCAAACTCCACTGCGACAATGCAAAATCCCATTTCATGCCCCAGTCAAACTCTACTGTGACAATGCAAAATCCCATATTATGGCCCAGTCAAACTCCACTGCGACAATGCAAAATCCCATCGCACGCCCCAGTCAAACTCTACAGCGACAATGCAAAATCCCAACTCATGCCCCAGTCAAACTCTACTGACACAATGCAAAATCCCATGTTATGGCCCAGTTAAACTCCACGTCCTCAATGCAAAAGAAGTGCATCTTAGGACCTGTTTTTGCATAATGTAAATGTAATTAATTATACAGTGTAACTAATGTAACTATGCAACTCGCTGTGTATAATGTAGGTAATTACATGTAATAATCATGTATTATAAATATAATAAACAGAAAAAAGCGATTCCTGCAGACATGTAAGAGTAGGTCAAGCGAGGAATGTCCACTATTCACAGTGACATATCCCACAGCTAAATGAGTAACTGAGGGCAGTAGTCTGCTTTGTTTTTAAAGGCTGACACTTGACTTGACCTCTCTGACCCTGAACACCGTAACAACCTGCTCCTGGTGATCGTAATGTCCCAAAAAATGTTACCCCATAATCCTGCCAATGCTTGTTTTTATACCATGGCAGAACATGGAGTGTCTTCCAACATGTATTACAAAAATGTAAACCCTTGCTTATGAGAATAATAATAATAATAATAATAATAATATTTTTGTATGTATTACATATATGTAGGTGTTTATACACCTGCACAGCACTCCTGTGAAAGTTCTATTCTCATAGTCAAACCTCAGTACCTCAAACCTCAAACCTCAAAGGCCTCAGTACAAAATGCAAGGAACACAGTCAATTCAAACTCTGCTGTCATGGTGCAAAATCCCATCTCATGGCCCAGTCAAACTTTGTTGCCACAGTGCAAAGTCCAAGTCACACAGCCCAGTCAAACTCCACTGCAACAATGCAAAATCCCATCTCACGCCCCAGTCAAACTCTACTGTGACAATGTAAAATCCCATCTTATGGCCCAGTCAAACTTCAGTGCCACAATGCAAAATCCTATCGCACGCCCCAGTCAAACTCTACTGTCACAATGCAAAATCCCATATTATGGCCCAGTCAAACTCCACTGCGACAATGCAAAATCCCATCGCACACCCCAGTCAAACTCTACAGCGACAATGCAAAATCCCATATTATGGCCCAGTCAAACTCTACTGCAACAATGCAAAATCCCATCTCATGACCCAGTCAAACTCCAATGCCACAATGCAAAATCCCATATTATGGCCCACTCAAACTCCACTGCGACAATGCAAAATCCCATCGCACCCAGTCAAACTCTACAGCGACAATGCAAAATCCCATCTTATGGCCCAGTCAAACTCTACTGCGACAATGCAAAATCCCATCTCATGACCCAGTCAAACTCCAGTGCCACAATGCAAAATCCCATATTATGGCCCACTCAAACTCCACTGCGACAATGCAAAATCCCATCGCACACCCCAGTCAAACTCTACAGCGACAATGCAAAATCCCATCTTATGCCCCAGTCAAACTGTACAGCGACAATGCAAAATCACATCTTATGGCCCAGTCAAACTCCACTGCAACAATACAAAATCCCATCTTATGGCCCAGTCAAACTCCACTGCAACAATGCAAAATCCCATCTTATGGCCCAGTCAATTTCCAGTGCCACAATGCAAAATCCCATCTCACGCTCCAGTCAAACTCTACAGACACAATGCAAAATCCTATTTTATGGCCCAGTCAAACTCCACTGCAACAATACAAAATCCCATCTTATGGCCCAGTCAAACTCCACTGCAACAATGCAAAATCCCATCTTATGGCCCAGTCAAATTCCAGTGCCACAATGCAAAATCCCATCTCACGCCCCAGTCAAACTCTACAGACACAATGCAAAATCTTATTTTATGGCCCAGTCAAACTCCACTGCAACAATACAAAATCCCATCTTATGGCCCAGTCAAATTCCAGTGCCACAATGCAAAATCCCATCTCATGCCCCAGTCAAACTCTACAGACACAATGCAAAATCCTATTTTATGGCCCAGTCAAACTCCAGTGCCACAATCTAAAATCCCATCTTATGGCCCAGTTAAACTCCACTGCGACAATGCGAAATCCCATTGCATACCCCAGTCAAACTCTACTGCGACAATGCAACATCACATTTTATGGCCCAGTCAAACTCCACTGCGACAATGCGAAATCCCATCTCACACCCCAGTCAAACTCTACTGACACAATGTACATCCCATCTTATGGCCCAGTCAAACTCCACTGCGACAATGCAAAATCCCATCTCATGCCCCAGTCAAACTCTACTGACACGATGCAAAATCCCATCTTATGGCCCAGTCAAACTCCACTGCAACAATGCAAAATCCCATCTCATGCCCCAGTCAAACTCTACTGACACAATGCAAAATCCCATCTTATGGCCCAGTTAACCTCCACATCCACAATGGAAAATCCCGTTTTATGGCCCAGTCAAGCTGCAGTGCCACAATGTAAAATCCCATTTTATGGCCCAGTCAAACTCCACTGCGACAATGCGAAATCCTATCTCATGATCTCATGCCCCAGTCAAACTCTACTGACACATTGCAAAATCCCATCTTATGGCCCAGTTAAACTCCACGTCCACAATGCAAAATCCCATTTTATGCCCCAGTCAAACTCTAGTGCCACAATGCAAACTCCAAGTCACTCAGTCCAGTCAAACGCCACTGTCACAATGCAGTTTCTGACCATGGGTATGCCATTGTCCAGATATTATTGTCCATTCTCAGCACAAAATACACATTTTTTCTGGGATTCATTACACACGTAAATGTCACTGCTAGGTTGAGATTGGACCACCACCTAGAAATTTCCAGCCACAAGCAGCTCTGTGATCAAAAACTGGCCAGTGACGAAAGGGTAGAGGATGGCTAACACAAATTGCAAACAGCAGAGCAGCAGGAAATGAAGGAGAATCAGGCTCTATCAGACACTTTATTACAGAAACGGGAGGAGATGAAAAAGCGGGCAGTGTGTAGGAAGGGTGTGTGATTTAGAGAAGAAATTAAACACCACTGATATGACCCAGATTAGTCAGCAGGAAAACTAGAACTGATCTACAGGTTGGCCTCTCTTTCTTTCCAGCAGTTGCACCAAGATAATTTGCATCGTGCTCTTCTCAAGGTTAAAGAAAAGGCCAAAATCTTTATATCTTTGTGTTTGTTTTCATGTTTGTATGTCTATGCTGATGTATAATCTCTGTTTCTGTAGATGCATATTATGCATGTATGTATCACCAAACTCAACCAGTTTACATTGAAGTCCCTGTAGTTACTGAATAATAACCCATAGCGTGTAATAAGCCTGGGATCTTGAGTTATTCATGCAAACGCATTTCCAAAAAAGTTGGGACGCTGTGCAAAAAGTAAAATAAAGACAAATTGAACTGATATACAAATGATTTAAACCCTGTGTTTCACTGGAAATAGTGCAAAGACAATACATCAATTGTCAAAACTGAGAGCTTTTATCCTACGGCTGTACCTCTAGATTGCACAGGAACTGAATTGTCCTGTCATTTTCCTTCCTTATGGAAAAGGTTTGCATCACTTTCTGCAGAAACACTAACACATGGAAACTCTCAGAGAGCGGATGGAGGGACGGAATGCGTGAATTAGAGCTGGAGAATTACTCTGAATAGGTATAAACGGTCCACCGAGACGCTGAGATATGATCTAACGCACATGTACTGAAGCATTCATATACATGCAGTTGTGGGTAGACATTATACATCTCACATTCACATCAAGACTGACCGAGTTTGCACTGTTTGTAATTTCACACACACACACACACACACACACACACACACTTGCCACTCAGACTCTGGGTGGGCTGGCTGAACATTCTTGCTCTTACTGGGGGGCGGTTGTGGTCAATTTACATGCAACTACTTTTATAGAGTCTGAACTGCCCAGTACATTTTAGACTGGAATAAAATTAGAAGTCACAGTCGTCGCCATGGTAACGAAGTCATGTTCCAGTTTTCTTTGAATTATAGCTCATTGAAGTTTATAAATCGTGTGGAAAGTACAGACTATAAGTAGTAGAGGAGGGATTTTATTACAAGTTAAAGGTAATTAAACATCGCACAGTCTTGATTTGCAGGCAGTAAAAAAAATGCCAGTTTCCTGCTGTAATTTTTACATTTTTATGATTTTTTAATGTCAAAAAAAGTCAGAAGTGCATCTTAGGACCTGTTTTTGCATAATATAAATGTAATTCATTGCGCAATCTAACTAAATTCCATCCATTATGTAATAAGTTGGTAATTACATGTAATAATCATGTAATATAAGTATAATAAACAGAAAAAAGCGGTTCCTGCAGACATGTAAGAGTAGGTCAAGCGAGGAATGTCCACTATTCACACTGACATGTTGCACAGCTAAATGAGTAACTGAGGGCAGTAGCCTGCTTTGTTTTTAAAGGCTGACACTTGACTTGACCTCTCTGACCCTGAACACCATAACAACCTGCTCCTGGTGATCGTAATGTCCCAAAAAATGTGAGCCCACAATCCTGCCCATACTTGTTTTTGTCGTCCGATGCGTATTACAAAAATGTAAAATCTATATATGACAACAATAACAGCAATAATAATAATAATAATTTTTGTTTGTATTACATGTATGTAGGTGTCTATAAATAATAACAGCACTCCTGTCATGGTGCAAAGTTCCAACTGAATAGTCAAGTCAAACTCTTCTGTAAATGTGTGAATCCCCAGCTTGTGGCCCAGTGAAACCCAGAGGCCTCAGTACTAAATGCAAGGCACACAGTCCAGTCAAACTCCACTGGCACGGTGCTAAATCCCATCTCATGGCCCGGTCAAACTCTGGTGCACTGGTGCAAAATCCAAGGCTCATAGCCCAGTCAAACTCTGCCGCAATGCAATCTCCAAAACTGACAGCCCTGTTAAACTCCACTGTTACAATGCAAAATCCCATCTCATGGCCCAGTCAAACAGTATAAAATCCAGGTCAAACAGACCAGTCAAACTCCATTGTCATGGTGCAAATTACCAGGCTTAAGGTCCTTTCAAACTCTGTCACGGTGCAAAATTCCGAGTTCTATGGCACAGGGAAAAACTTCTGTTGTGGTGTGAATTCACCAGCTTGTGGCCAAGTCTCTCCTGTGGCCCATAACACTGATGTTGTGGTGCTATGTTCATGATTCTCAGTCCAGTTAAACTCTGCTGTCATGGAGTGAAGTTCCCGGGTCATGGCCAAGTCAAACTCTTCTGTTGTGGTGCAAATTAGTAAAACACAATCTTGTAAACTTCAGCTGTCATGCTGCAAAGTTTTAGCTTCATGGCCTAGACATACTCTGCTGTCATGGTGCAAAGCTCCCAGGTAGTGGCCAGCTGAGAAAATTAAAAAAAAAAAAAAAATCCAAACATTTCATATATTTATCATCACTTTAACATACTTTGGAAATATTTACTGTCAAATACCTGCCGCTGCCGCTTACATTGTGTGCATATTTCATGATGAATGCATCAGTAGAAACACTACAAAAATGTATTTGAAAAGAACTTTTAACATTAACTCCCATTAATCCCCCTTCTCCTGTGAAATTAGCTTTTGGAGATAAAAGGTTTATTTTTATTTCATTTTCTAAATCAATCAAGTCAATTTCTTCTTTCAGATTTTTAAAAAAACTGGAACATGCAGCTTTTAGATTAAAATAAAATAAAGTCAAATTTAAGAGATTCAGAGGCTCTATGTTTACTACCAAATCGGGAACATTTTTAGTCCTTAAACACACACACCTCCCTTGCCTTTATGGCCGGAATGACCCCTGTCCTTGGGTGGTCCAGTCTAGTCTGTCAAGTGCAACAAGCCTCATAATATTTACCTCTGTTAGTCTGAGTCAGGCTTCTTTATCGCTAGCAATGACGCAACCTCTAAGTTATTTGGAGTTGTGTTGCTAATGCTAGCCATAGGAAGTGCAACTCATATCTACATCTGGACATGCTGCACCACTGAGCAGGCCACACATCTCCAACAGTCTTAAAAAGCAACAGTGGGCTGTAGTGGAAGGTAATGCATATAAACACTTACATGTTTCTTTAAATATAAAGTGCCACTTACTCATTTTCCTAAATTATTATTAGAGTTTACTAATACATATAATCCGGTTTTGGGATAATCAAACTGCTTGGGTTGTCCTGGTCCATCTTTACCACCTCTTCTCCACCTTCCATCTCACCAAATGTGGTCCATACCTGCTACTAATATGAACAATAAGTAAGCAAGGACATAGGTGGGCTGGGCCACAGCTGAAAAAATGGAGAGTGACCGGTAGCGTCCACAAATCACTTGCTTGTGAGCTCTATTTTGGCCCAACTTCACAAATAATAATTCCTCCTTATTGACTTTGAAGCTTCTGTATGAGAATTTCTCAGGGTTTGAGTGTTAGCATTAACAAGGCAGTCCCTGCCCTCTGCATTCCTCCCAGCGGAGGTCGTGTGGAGGCCTGTTGTTTTCACAAACTCTCAAGAGGACACGCTTCACAGCCACAGATAACAATACCAGATTATTCTGCCTTTGGGGAGCATAGCTGGGCTTACTGCCTTATAGGCAGACTCAACAGCATTATTACACATCACCCTGTTCCCTTGAGCTAAAAGAAGAAAAAGATGAGGGCCATGTGCTTTAAACTCTTCAACCCATTCAGTTATCAATCTTAACATTTGTTTTAGCATCGATTTGGCCTCTGAACAAGTAACGAAAACCTGTAACAAAAAATTACCATAGCTAGCTTGCTTATGTCAACATACACTTGCCCGAAACTTTTAAAAGTTGTTCAGTAATCTCCGGTAGACTTGCTTATGTGGTGTCTGACACTCACTAGCCATGTTTACATGCAGCCTAATAATCCGTTAACAATCAGACTAATAGCTCAATCGGAATAGAATGCCTTCATGTATACAACTTAATCGGAATAGGCTCTTCCAATTGAGGCCCTTTCAGAGTACAGTTTCTATCTGATTGAACGGGGTGGGGAATCCTGTAAATAATCCATTAAATAGAAGAATAATAACCGTGTAAACTCCTGCATCCGATTACATTCCCCATTGGAAAGTCTGTTCTGCATGTGCATCGTGTCATAGCGAAAGTTTACAATGTTATATATGGCAAAGCAGAAACTGGTCTGCAGAGGAGACGAAGTTTATACTTTAAAAGACGGACATCCAGCTTATGTGTCTCAGAACTCGACGTCTTCCTCTCGGCCTTCTTTAATAAGAACGTGAAGGACGTTTTCCTGAGTCTGACGTCATTTTAAAGCAATTAAAAACGCAGGCACTGCTCACTGCTGCTCATCTCACTCTGACTGGACTCAGGTGATGCTCGGTGTCGGGGTGACGTCTGCACTGAGTGGTTCTCTGCTCATGCGCATATTTGTGGATCATATTACTTGTAGTGAGCATGTAAACGGAGATTGTCCACCAGATAGTTGAGTAGAGTGAGCATAAAAACAACCCCGGTCTTCATCTGTAATCCGAATGTATTCAGTTGGATTGGCTGACATGCAAGAGGCTTTGCATATAAATACAGACACCGACTAATTGTAACCTATGAAAACAGAGATGTCAAGACAGTTACTACCATTTTAAACTTTGTGATGTGCTTTTATACAACCTGATGTCTAATCTTTATATTATTGGGTAGGGATGTGCATTGTCAATAGTTTTGAATAGTCAATCAGTGTTAATGACTGGATGTACCTTTTTAGGCACGATATGAGGCCAAAAATCTCAGCAGCACAAATGTTTAGCGGCACAATGAGGACTACATTTGCGTTTCATTTTTCAATATAGCCATTAGGTTTTTTCTTGAGTGAGTAACAGAGCCTTCCGATGAGCTAACAGCCAACACTAGAGCGAACCAGTGCAATGTTGGATGCTGATAGGCACTCGTCCTCTTCTACATAAGATCTTTTCTCCTCAGTGGACGATCTTCCCAGGTGGTAGTTTGGCAGAGAAACATCTGTTTATTATTTCTGGACCTACTTATCATCAGCTACAATAATTAGCATTAGCCTAGTAAGTGACAGTTTTGAGTTTGAGTAAACTTGAGTTTTCTTCTCTCAGTGAGGTTCTTCTTGAACAGCTACACGTCCTTTCAGGCCCACAGCACTGATTCGTCTTCTCACAGTGGAAGGATGGACAGAAACACCTGTGGGTGTGTTCAGACCTGAAGCACCTTGATGTTCTCCTCTCTCTCAAAGATGAAAGCTTTAAGTGCTGTTTATCTGATGGGGGCTGTTTCAGTGTTCCAGCAGGTCTTCCAGGTGGTTGTTAGGAGCCCCGTTTTTCCTGCCATTTAATCATTATTTGAATTCCAGTTTTGGAACGTTGTGTTTTTCTTTCACTTATTTTCCTTGGATTTCCTCAATTCTTACACAAGGGCATTAGTTAACATCTGATCTTCTCACATCTCTTGGAAACAAAGAACATGTACCTTATGGCTGTTCTGAAAGGTACATTAGTGAAGGGTGTTCTCTGGCTTCTGCATAGCGCTGTTTATGTATGTGTGCTAGAGAAAGATTTATAGGTGGACACCAGCAGGACGGCTGCTTTGTGGCTTCTTCTGCAGTTAGCGCATGTTGCTAAGGTCATTATTTTTGCCATAAATCCACTGCTGGGGTTTTTATGGAGGGAGTCTATGTATTAACGCCTGCATATCACATGTCTAGGTAAGTATGTGTGTGTTTGCATGCATAAAGCCAGACAGATCGGGTCCAAGACAAGCCGTTTTATCCAGAGATCAGTGGCAGTAAGAAAGCGTTGAGCCGATTCCTTCTCTCCGGAATGTTCTTTCTCTCTCTCTCTCTCTCTCTGGTCATTTACCATCAGTCTTAAAAAAAAAAAAGCTGGTTTGACAGAAAATGAAACGTGCAGAAGTTCAGCCTCCATTACTTACTGTTGCTATGTGCGTCAAACCTTGGTTCTATGTTATATGACACATCCTAATAACTGTGTAGCTACATCTTAACAATAAAGGAAATGACAATGTAACTATTAGTGATGTACTGACTGTTACAGATGGATTGCAGTAGTACAACCCATATAAAATATAAATAAGGGGGCAGTCGTGGGCTGGAGGTTAGGGAACCGGCCCTGTGACCGAAAGGTTGCCAGTTCGATCCCCAGTGCTAATAGCACAGGACTGAGGTGTGCTTGAGCAAGACACCTAACCCCCAACTGCTCCCCGGGCACCGTGGATAGGGCTGCCCACCGCTCCAGGCAAGTGTGCTCACTGCCCCCTAGTGTGTGAGGGCTCACTAGTGTGTCTGGGGTGTTTCACTGCACAGCTGGGTTAAATGCAGAGGTGAAATTTCCTAATAAGGGTCACTTAAATTACAGGGGTATCAACTTCAACTACTGGTAGATTCATCAGTAGATTTTTCACTTACACTAAGTTTCAAATCAGCTCTTCAGTACGGCCTGTTCTACTGTCAGTGGTTGTGTATGGAGACTGCAGGGTTATCTACTTGATTTTATACACCTGTTAGAAATGGGTGTGTTTGAAACATGATTTCACAAACGTTTGGCCATATGGTACTAATTTACTGCCACTGCCGTTCTCACTATCACTCTCTCTCTCAAGTTTTTCCTTTACCTGTTGGACAAAGTAGCTCTGAGAGATAATTATGATTGGCATACGAATGATTATTTGGTAAAAAGGTCCCCAAATTTAGTGAATAAGCCAAAAAAATAGGTTGGTCTCTGAAAGTGCAGCTTTACAGTAAGTGGAGCTGATCAAATGGACAGTGAGCGAAGAAACAAGGAGGTGGTCATGATGTCCTGCCTGATTGGGGTATATACTTTCCATCAGCCATACATTCTCTCCAACAGTGTTTCTCAATTTTATGTCTGTTGTGTGTTTGTGAAAGCACCCCTGACCGGTGTGATTTCAGGCTCAAATGGGCAGCAGATGTGCTGAGCTTTTATGCACAACTATGATCTACAGTGTTTTGGTAATGATAGTGATTTTTGGAGCCACGCGTCTACTGCTGAAACATAAAACTACAAAAACACAGCTCGACCCAGCCGGGGGTTAAGAGTTACGGTCAGACAGACTCCTGACGCAAGAAATGCACAAAAGATCAGGTGTGCACCGCCAAACAATGTGTGTGTGACGAACAATCTCCCACTCATGATCTGTTTTATTGTTCATCTGACGTTTTTTCATGGTTCATGCTTCAGTTGAGATTGAGTGGAAGATTAGACCAGCTCTAAAAGACTTACACATACACAATGTGTAAAGGCTCCTCCACTCCCATCTCTGAACATCAAAATCAGCTTTGGTTTCTTTAAGTCTCTAATAAAAGACGCAGTTTTGGTCGGGAAATGAATGTAATAATCTATAAAATACACAAAGAACAATAGAATTACAAGAAAGTATTTTGACACAATAAAATGTCTTTCTTTCAAAATAAGGCAGGTTTGTCGATCCAACTGCCTAAACTCAATCTACCATCACCTTTCATTAACCACATTCATTGAACTTCATCTACCTCATCTTGGTTCTTCGGACCCCTAGCCGCTCCCAGGCCAACTTGGAGATATAATACCCCCACAGGTCCGAGGATGACCTCAGGGTCTCGTCCCAGTAGGCCATGCATGGTAAACCTCCAACAGGAGGAGTCCAGGGGGCATTCTGATCAGATGCCCAAACCACCTCAACTGGCCCCCCTCAATGTGGAGGAGTAGTAGCTCTACTCCAAGCTCCTCCCGGGTGATAGAGCTCCTAACTCTATCAAGTACGCTGTAAGACAACATGCTGCGAAGCTCATTTCCACCACTTGTATCCACAATCTTGTTCTTTTGGACATTAGCCAAAGCTCATGACCATAGACAAGGGTGGAGATGTAGACCAACTTGTAAACAGAGAGCTTTGCCTTCATGCTCAGCTCCCTCTTCACCACAACAGTCTGGTACAGTGACCACATTACTTGCGTCTGTCCCAGCCTGCAGCTAATCTCATGATCCCTCTTCCCATCACTGATAAACAAGACCCTGAGATACTTAAACTCCTCCACCTGAGGCAGGTATTCTCCCCTTACTTGGAGTGGGCACGCCATCCTTTTCCAGGCAAGGACTTATTTGACTCTGAGTTGGTTTGAAAGTGGTCAGTTTAGAAGTACAATCAGGGATAGAGGATGTGGTAAGAGTAACATATAACATATAACATATAACAATATATCATAGCGACCGACTACTGGCTGGCCCTGGCTTCTAGATGCTCTTGAGGCATAGCTATGCTGATGGCTGTGCTATGAGGATCATGGGAGGCATGCACTCTCCAGAAAACTATTTTTGTTGTTTATGCTGTTGTTTGTCAGTTAAAGGTATATGTTTATTGTGATGCTCTGTGTCAGGGAGTGGGTTCAGTTGGTGTGGGTTGGTTGTCACCGTGAGGGCCTTCACCAGGAGTTCAGCGCTTTCTATGTGCCTTTCTATCCTGGTGTTTAATAAAGAGCACTTCTTGTGGTGGAGCCATGGAACTTTGACTGACTCTGCTCTATCGGATTCAATCGAAATGTGTGGCATAATGGAATTAAGTTCATACAGCAATTTGTTTTGTGGATGTTGCAAGAAAGGTAAGACAGAGATGGTGAATAAAACAAGAGTAAAGACATACCCCTTGTGCAAATAGATGGAGGCCCAAGCCAACGAAATGTCTGAACATGAGAAGTCATCAGAAAATGTTTCCCTACCTCCAGTTAGCTTTTCCTGTTGAATGGACCAACAGAAATCCTTCAAAATTAATTGGGAAAAACTTTACACAAACTTTCGTCACGAGTTGAGAATGCTTTCTCCTTCTCCTGAAAAGCTGCTACTTTTGAGATATGAGGTTTCGTTCTGACCATTAGATTCCATTCTGCTCAACTATACAGAGTTAGGTTAGGTTACGTGAGTCCAGGTGTAAATCCCACAAATCATTCTCTCCTTATTCTAACTGGTTTGATTGATTGATTGTTTGGCTTATTTAGCGTTTGAGATAATTACATTCTTTCAATAATAAATGTTAAATGCAGTGTAAAATCGAGTCAAATCTGTTTCAATTAATAGCTTGGCTTGTTTTCCTTACATGTACAACAACCAGCTACCTGTTTGAGTGTATAATATCTAAAATATAAAACATTTTTTATTGTTTTAGATGTGGTTAAATGCAGTGTATATCTTTCACTGAGTGCTCTAGACGGTTTTGGGATAACGGTTTGAATTAGAACACATTTCCGTAGTTTGAATCTTTGAAATATCTGTAGTAGTGCAGGCTGAAGCCCAGCTGCAGTGAGCTGTAGGTGCACCAGTAAAGAATGTATCTGTGAAATTACAGCAGCAGTTTGTTTAGAGTACAATCCACATTTACAGGAAAGTACCTTTTAATTACAGAAGTTAACTGTACTGTTTTTACAGTAAGGTATATATATATTTATATATAGCTACTGTAATACCTTCTTTAAGAATAACACTACAGTACACTTTGTCATTTTATCCATACATTGCAATGTGGCATGGCAGCAATCCTCAAAAATGCAGTCTGGATAAGTAATAAGGTACAATATCTCATAGATTTGACTGTTCTTATTAGAAGTTTCTCCATCAGGGTCACGGGGGGTGCTGGAGCCTACCCCGGCAGCCATTGGGCAGAAGGCAGTCCATCACAGGGCAGACAGACAGACAGACAGACAGACAGATACTCCTAGGGGCAATTTAGCATGTCCAATTGGCCTGACTGCATGTCTTTGGACTGTGGGAGGAAACCGGAGTCCATACAAACTCCACACATTCCCTGGTCAGCCAGCCGGGGAATCGAACCCAGGCCCTCCTCACTGTGACGCAACAGTGCTACCCATCACGCCACCGTGCCGCCCTATTAGAAGATTTGTATTACATAATATGGTAATTTACTATAAATGCCTCACTAACATTCCAGGAGACAGGAGACATGCTGTTGACTATTGGCTATATAACTATACGTAGCCAACACTACCATCTCAGTATTAATTGCAACAGCATTAAACTGTTTACCAAACACATCTTATAGAGTAATATGCAGTAATATATACTTCAGTTCGCAAAGCTAGCCTGCCTTATTTTTCACCACTGACTACAGTGTTTCTCAATTATGGCTGTATTATCCTCCTCAGAAAAGTAAGAGTTGTTTGTTACCATTTTTTTTGTAAAGTCAAAGAAAGTGTGCTTCCTTTGTAAGTTATTGTTTCGTCCACTTATACAACTTTGAGGCATTTTGTGACAGCATGCGGTTCGCAGGTATACTTGAAATTGTTACGAAAATTAATTGAACCGTAACTTTAAGTTGGCTTGGAAAAGCCATAGCTACACTTGAAGACCCACAAAGATGGTTCCTCAAGGGTTAAAGTAAAGTAAAAGTAAAGTAAACAGTGGTTCTATTTAGAGCCGTATACACTTAATGGTTCGTTTGCATGATGAAATGATTCAGATTGATGGAGAATGTGTGGGGAACCCTTTACTTGGTGCTATATGGAACCATACGCAACACATTTTCCATCAATTTGAGCCATTCCACCATGCAAAGAACCATTTAGGCATGCAAATGAATATTTGTGTTCAAGGCTCTATATAGAACCATTGTCTTTACTAAAGAACCCCTGAAGAACCATCTTTTTTAAAAGTATATGACTTCCCTAAGGTGTTGCTGGGCTGTGGCTATGTTGACCCACATGTCAAGGGGTTGCTAGGCCATTGCTGTTGTATCCCAGGTGGTTGCTAATATGTGTGTATATATGTGCATCAGTTTGTATGTGAGTCTGTATGTAATGGCTATAGGGGCGGTGTGAGAAATCTCTTTTGTGACATCATTTACAGCAGATGAAATTAGATTTTTTTCAGCATGGCATGAATTTATAAATGAAAAAGTAATTGTGTTTGAACGAAGACTTTAAGAACATAATGCATGTTGAAATTTATCATCCTCATATTTGGTCCTTACAGAGAGCTAAATACATACACAAACATACACACAGGCAGTTTGGCGGGTTGGACGTGATCCTTTCCAGGGACCTGTTGGTTTATAAAGGTGAAAGGCTAAAGGCCATATGCAGGGTGACCCCTCACATTCCAGCCACTCTGAAAAGCAACACAGCTGAAAAAATGTGAATTCCATTCAAACAATTCAAAAAAATCTAGAAAGATTCATCAATTCGGAATCAATATCATTAATATCATGGAAAGAGTTTGGTCCAAAATGTCTCTAATACTCTAGTCCTCCACAGCATCATGGGTTTCAAATAAGTAAGACGCTGTAAAATGTGGATTTGATGTGTCCAGAGTGATGAACAGAGCTGTAGATGATTCTACATGGACTAGGAAAGCTATAGATCATTAACTAAAGGTCGTGAAAATAATACCCAGATTGTTTTACTACATTTCATAACTATGCTCTTAAAAATGTTTTATATGGTTCTTTTGGGGGCACCAAAACTAGCTCTTCTGTGGTACCACTCCAAAGAACAGTTCTTAGATCCCTTGTTTTAAATATTAAATGCAAATGTTTTAAGCTTCTGCTCATTAATTGAGCTTTTCACTTTTTTTTCCAGACCTGTGCGCCATTGTCCGAGAAAACCAGGGCAGGTAAGTCCTCGGAATTTGAACATTTCTACTGCTAACAGAAGTGTGCCTCCTTCGGTTTTCTGGTTTGTTGTGTGTTGTGGTCTATTTTTGTGTGTGGTTGTTGGTGAACTGGCGATTCTGGTCAAATCTGAGGTTCAGATTTTCAGGAACATCTTGCTATTATCATAAACAGAGAATTAGAGCCAGCATGCTTGTCTCTACCAAAGTCTTGGTATGAGATCAGTTAGAAAGTTGAACACTGAACATTTACAGATGGTAGAGTTGGTGTACATTATTTCGGTGCTTAATATTTCTCATTCTGCATTAATGAAAAGCATATTAGCTCCTCAAAATAATAATCTTAGTACTTCGTAATGAGAAATATGTCCAAATATCATCAATGTCATTGTCTTCATTGGCTAACATGGAAGCCAAACATTTCAGAGCAAAAACAAAAACAAATGTACAACTTAAAATGTGGTCTCAGATCAGTGGAAAAGAATTATTGTCAGCAGAAAATGAGTGACCAGACTGACCTCTGTTGGTTCTTGGACCCCTATGTGTCGCAGAAGAATGAGATGAATGGACAACAATGTGCATTTGCGTATGTCTGGCTGTTAGGTTTCATTTCTCTCAATTGATTAACCTGTCAATCACACTAAGTCTTCAATGGCAGTATAATAGTGTCCACTGTTGTACTACATGCAGCTGCTTTTGGATTGGTCGGTGGCCTACTGGAGCAGCATATCAGTCCCAGGGCGAGTTACGCAACGTAATGACCCCCTGTGGTCTTTCGACTGTGTGTGATGAAGACCAGAGCAGATGACAGCACAATGCCCTCCTGTTCTGAAGCACCTCAAAGCGTTCCTTTTATCAGTCAGGGAAAGGGGCTTCTTCTCCTTCTTGCAACTTTCCACTGAAAACAGGCCGCATTCATGGTCCACTTTGGGCTTGTTACAGTAACGGGGTCATGGTGCACTGCATGTGCAGTGGAGATGAATGCTAGCTGTGAAAAGGTCGTTTTAGCTCCATGTCTCTTTCAGAATTCCCAGACTTTGTCCCAAGGCTGGACACAGTAGGCACTTGAAAAAAGTAGAATGTCTGTGGTAACGGGTTATAAAAGAGTGTATAGCTTGTTTCCGCAGTACCTCTGGTTTATATAAGTGTTGTCTTGCATACATCATTTGTTGGCTTTGTGATGTCATTAAAGATAAGGATATCTTCTGATGACCCATCCACAGATGATGTTTGTCCAACAATACTGCACTGGGCAATATCATTTCCTATTGGACCTTAGCAGTGATGTGGGGGTTTTGCTTTGCATATCTGTCAAATCAGAGCTTTTTCTTAAGGCTATTACTCCTATGTATAAGGAATGTTTTTTTCAGATCATCAATTTTGCAACATTGTGCAGGTTCCACTTGTTGTTTTTGGTGGTCTTGGTGTTTTTGCAAGTGCTCACACTCGCAGCTGGGATCTCAGCTGAGTTTGAGCTGATTTTGGTGATGCTTCTCCAAACTAAATGAAGCACAAAATGAACAGGTTGAATGTCTTTAAAAGCAAATAAGATCCAATTATTTGCTCCCCACATGATGGACAAATGGTAAGAACAGCTACTGTCCATTCTTCACTTCATTCATTCCAAATTTACTCAATGCTTGCAACTCAGTTTGAGCTGTTTTGGGAGATTTTGATTCTTCTATCGTTTGTGAAAAAGTTTTTTTGCTGCTCTGTCATCTTGGTTGTCTTCATGCCAACAGCAGGGATGACCATGATGGGTCAGTGAGTTTGTTTTGCCAGCAAAAGTTCACAAAACTCAAACAGATGGTGAATAAATTAATGTCACATTTCTCCCATTTGGAAAATTGCATTTGGTATGCAAGATATCATCAGTTACACAGGGGTTTGAATTAGTTTAATGTCATCCAAATAATCTTCATGAATAAATCACACAAATAAATTGCAACTTAAATTGTAGTGGGCTTTAGTCTTCCAGATTCTTGACGTCAACAGTTCTCTTTAAATGGTATCTCGGACAGTAAAAATTACAAGCAGAAAGTGTTTAGGTATACTTTATATTCTTCTCTTGCTTTGTAAGGGTCAATTATCTTCAGCGTCAGATCCTTAATCAGCTGTTAGGATGAGCCCATGGATGAGAACAACACTGTGAGATGTTGCACTGAAAAAAGGCCTCATTTATGGTCCATTTTAGGCTTGTTACTATAACGGGGTCATGATGCATTCCACGTAGGCAGGCGGTGAATGCTAGCTTTGGGGAAAAAATACTTTGAAAAGGCCTTTTTACCCAATGTTCTTCATGCCTTTTTTCCAATTTCTCAGACTTCATCCCAAGGTTGGACAAAGTGGGGTTTGGAAAGACTGGAAAAATGCAGAATTTCTATGGTGATGACTCATACAGAGTTTCTCTGTATGTAAGATCTAACACATGCCTCATAGGCATGAAAATCCAACAGAACAGGACTATTTTAAGTTGAGCACCTACATGGTGAACCCCATATGCAAGCCCAGTGCAAATGCCCAGTATCTGTCAAAAATGCCTGAAATTCATAAATATCCATAGCATTGGTCATAGGCACAAACTTGGGTTAAACATTAGGAAGCCAAAAAATGTATGTCCTAATCTAATGAAGATGAACAACCGCCATCATGTCAACCTTTATCAAGGCCAGTATTTGTGATTGTAGTATTGCCATGTATTTAATTACATCGTTCTGAAGTGTATAAAGTAGTAAAAGTAAATAAAGTCTGCTATAAGTAGGGGCTTCCAGGCTTTGACCAGCACTGGATACAGTGGACACTCAGGGCCAAAGAGTTTAAGGCAGAGGTCAGGGCCTAGGTGCCAAATATTACTACCTTAAGAAAGGACCTACACACATCACTATTCAAATTTCTTTATATACTGTTTGCTAAAATCAAGCAAAGTTGTTAATGATGTTTTTAAGCTCAGATAAATGATGTTAATTTAATATTTCCAAATGCATCACCTATACTTCAGAACCATGATGCCATCTGATCAATAAGGTAAATAGTTCTATGTGGAGGTATTTCCAAACTTTTGACTGGTACTGTTGTCAAATGAAGCAATATGTTAAACTGGAAGGTCAACATTAGAAAACAAGATAAAGATTCTTAAAATTTATAAGACTCATCACTGTAAAAGAAAAAAACAGTAGTTTTTGTTGTATAATGCTTATCTAATTCATAAGAAATTGAGTGTTGCCACCACTTACATCAGGCCTATCAAATGTGTAACATCATCTGATCACGTCACCCCAGATGCTTCATTCTTTCAGTACCATCACATCCACCCAAAGAAGCAGTGATGTGGGATTTAAAAAGCTAGAAATTAGCAGTATTCACCTCGAAAAAGGATATCAATGGTTAAGCATGGGAGCAAAGGTTGGTCATAGCTCATTAAGTTTCTGTGAGCATTTTCAGCTGGTTTTGTCCCAGGAACACTAAGAGTTTTACCACCGAGAGATCGGAACGTTTTTGTTCCTGACCTCGTATTTGTGTTCAAGGACTGTGGAGGTTGGTAGAAAAAAAAATAAAAAGAGGTAAAAAAGACCAACGCTGTGGGCTTTACTGACATTTAGCCACTTTGCTATTACAACACAACCCCCGCTTCCTGTTCCTGACAGTCCTGCTCGTTACAGGCAGGAAATTCCACTGTGCGTTCTTTGGATGGCGAGACGGGGAAGAAAAGAAAGAGAAAAGGTAGAGTTGTGTCTGCACCCGCCCACAGAGGGAGCGGAAGGAAGAGGGGCAGAAATGGAAGGTGCACTGGGCAGCTTACTGTAGCCCTGCCTCTCTGCTCTGGATATGTCTTAGACCTTCAGTCAGATGTTGCTTCTTCACTAGTCCTAATCTGCTTCTCTCCTCGTTTTCTAACCTAACAATTATTACTTTCAGATCAGTGTGGAATAGAATACAAGTTCCTGAAACTATTGGAGTCATCGAGAGCCAATGTTAACCATTGGAAGACAAATGGCAAGGCTTTCTCCCTAGAGTTCTTCATACGTCTGTCATATTTGTTCAGTCATTATCCTTCATCGTTCATCCCCCATGTACCTTGGTAGTTGGTGAAGGTAATGCTAATCTATGACAAGACAGCCTACAAAAAAATTTATTAGCCATTATGAATAAATGGCATAACTGCTCTCAGTCAACGTTTGTCAAACAAAAGTTGGTCAAACTAATTCTAATCTATGATTTGCATGTCTTAGAGAGATTTCACCAAGCAATTGTCAAACAAGCAGTAAAGCTGCTGTGGAAGAGTGAATTCCTCTCCTCACCTCCTGTGCCTTTTGGTTTCTTATCTCTGCAGTTAGCTTGGTACCTGTAATCATCTCTGAATAGAAAGGTCCCCTCCTCTCTTTTTCTCGCTGTATCCCCGAGTCCTTTGATGTGTCGGGCCCTTCTGAGCGTTCCCACCCCCGTTGCTCCCACTCCCCCAGCCAAAGAGTGGAACCAGGGCAAGAACAAAAGGTCCATTACTAACTTCTCTACCCCTATGCTTAAACTCAAAGCTTGATGTATTTGAGAGATAGTAGAGTGGGAAAGGCTGACAAGAATCTTGATTGGATGGAGAACAACCAGAACCAGTCCTGATTGGGTGGGGAATAAACAGGATTGGGCACTGTTGCAGGGTACCATTGAAGAAATGTGATCAGAGTAAGATTGGGACGGCCCACGTGTGGAACTCTGCAAAGCATGTAAGAGCATCAAAGGCTAGGCTGTCAACAGAATGATTGAATGAACGGTCAGCACCATGACCTGCCAAACATACCTGCGAGAAGTGAACCATTAGGTTTGTAGGATTATGTGAGTTTGCACAGCAATTCACTTGCATATTCCAGTTAGGTGCATGGTATGGTATAGAATAAAGAATGCTACCATTCCAGGCCAAACAAAAGTCTCTAGTATACAGCATTCCCAAGGAATCTATTCTTTTATGTACAACACCCCTTGATCGTGGACCAGGTCTAACAGCACTAATATGAATACATCTATTTCATCCTATATACACCTAGCTTTAAGATATATCCCGGGCAATTCGATCACACGTGGACAGCACTAAAACAGGCATCACTGGGGTCTGGTGCATCTCAAACCACTCAAACCAGCTTTGTAATATTTGTGATGTGAAGGCTAAAGCACCCCTATGTGACACTAACAGCAATCTATGTGATCTAAACAGTTGTGCCATTTACACAATCAAGGTCTCATTTGTCTGACAACAAACACAGGTCCAGTTATGCAATCCAATCTCATGTGGTCGAGGAAGATGCATTTGAAACATGTGGAAATGCCAGTTGTACATGGCTAAGCACCCAATCCTTTACTCATATTACTCTTGTACTATTTTATTGCCATCCAGTGTTGCACAGAGGAGAATGGGTTCCCCTTATAGCCTTGGTTCTTCTCAAGGTCCCTTCCTCTTGCTCTGTTCCTTGCCACTGTTGCTCTCAGCTTGCTCCCTTGGGGCTTAGACCCAGCTTTCTCTAAAGCTGCTTTGTGACAAAGAAAAAAACAATACAAATACATATGAAACGGGATAGAAATCACTCGAGATGGACGTACATACCAGATATAAATAAGGCCTTTGTGTGTTTCTTCCTCCCTGTGCATCAGACCTGTGGATCATCCCATTCCAGGTTAAATACACATCTGTAACATTGTGTTAGCTATAATTGCAAATGCAGTCCCAGTTGATCTGAAGTGTTGTATTTTAAGAACAGCCTCTATGTCCCATAACCTCTCAAGAATAGACAAATGTCATTCCTAAACTACACTGATGGGTGGAGGTTGACACAATGGCCTCCGCCTGCTCTTTAAATAGACTGAACTGCATGAAAACACAAGCGTCGCCATCCGTCTTCCTCCAGCCATGTCACGGACTGAACTCTCACCTCAAGAGTTCACTTTCTGGAAAAGGACAGTGAGGCAAAGCACACGGTCAGTCACACAATCATCTATCAATGGAGGGAAGGGTGGAGAGTAGAAGGGAAGAATTCTATCACTCTATGGAAGTTTGAAACCAGGAAAGAAGGATTTGATCTGTCCTGGCCCTCAGATAGCCCCAGTTTCCAGGAGGAAATGCTTGTGGAGCTCCAGAAGACTGGAAAGAAGGTGCAGCTTTGACACAGAACTTCATTACCTGCTTTTCAGTCTCAAATGTCCCCAAAAGTTTAGACCTATTCTACAAAGAAAACCAATTTTTAAGACACATCCATCATTTTTTGCCACTATTTCTCTGGCTAAAAGCAAATTTTGATTATTTAGTGAAATTCTTGATTCCTAAATATAATGATTAGGATTGTTATGTTGGCAGGTGTCATGCAGTCAACAACTGAACATAATTAAAGAATAAGAACATCTCAATCCAATCTCATGTTATTATAGATTTGTTGTCAGCTGTCAAAAAAGCTTAAAAGCTTAAAAAGCTGAAACATTTCTTAAATGAAGAGGTATTAGGCTTTTTTATTCCACAAACTCATAACTATTCAGCACCTCCACATATGGTTTTCAATATCAAAGTTAACTGGAAACAAAAGCGTCATAGTGTAAAGTCCTGTCTGGATGCTATTATTGTATTTACGGGACTGGCAGCCATGTGTTTTCATCTTATTTCAGGGAAATCAGTCTGGGCCCATGACTGAGCCTTGGGGAACCCCAGCCTTAGTTCATTGGTTTGCCCTATGTTTTTGTCTTATGTGCGATGATTTACACCGCATAGACAAACAATGGGAATATCCCACCATATCTGTTGCTGCTGATTGTTTCAGTATTAGAATGAGGAAACGATTGAAGCGATGTGAACTTTCCATGTAGTGAGTTTCCTCTGGATGATGAGCTATGCGGGAATAATCTCATTCACATCTCTTTTCCCGCTGACATCTCCTGTTTGGGCTGGCCGCAAACTACCATTCTTGATCTAACTCTAGCTTATGATTCATTTGATCCGCTCTGCCCTTACTTGCTTGTTTCTTCCATTTTCTCAGTTATTGCAAATGCAGCCCCAACAAATACCAAAATTAGAAATAAGCACATTCTTAATAAGAACAAAATGTATGAGCCAATATATATTATATTTGTACAAGCATGGTTATGTATAAGGAAGGAATTCTTGCAGGTAATATGTTTCACTGACTGTTTCACTAGCCTGTGCTAAGCTGCTCATCCAAATTCAAGAAGCGTAGATACAAAATAAAAGCTTTTAAACTATTAAAACTTATGAACAAATACCTTATATGTTTTGTTTCTTAGTTGGCAATTCGATAAGAGATTTCACTCAACATGAATCTTGGCTCACGTCCTCATAATTGAATAAATTTTCACATCTGAATTGTAGACGATTTTACTAAAATAAATACACAAAATGACCTTTTACTCCAGGTTAAGATTTGTCCAGTAATGTTAGCAATTTGGGGGATTTTATTTGAGTAATCCTAATAGACAACCCCTCCTCACTGTATTTATTTTTAAGGCTTTTCTATACATGAAATATATTTTTAATGACTTTTATCACTGTTTGAATTCTTGGGCCAACACTGCTAATATAGCTTACAGCGCTTTCATTCATCGCCAGTAAACAAAAGCTAATGAAGGCAGGTATTCATCTTTGTCTTGCAAGTCCCCTCTGGACAAAAATATATACAAACAGTAACATGGCAACAAAGAAAACAAGAAAGTTTTCAGAGAATTTCATTTTTGCTGTTTAATATACGATTTTTAACTTAAAGTTTGCACATATGGTGTTATTTGATTTGAAAGAACAAAGAAAGTATATATTCATAAGCATACAAAAAGATGAGTTTAAAAAACAAAATGATTAGTGGAGAGAAAGTATGATGACCATAAATTATTAACATTGTTTCCTAATTTAATTTTTACTTTTTTTTATTTATTTATTTATTTTTGTACCAATGGTGTGGTTGAGTTTTGGTCCATTATTTTTGGCAAACCGTCTTAAGTTCCTCAAGAAAAAGGAGGTCAGTCTGATGGTGAAAATCCTCCATACATTTTCAATGGGACTCAAGTCAGGAGATTGGCTAGACCATATAGTACCTTCACCCTCTTTAGAAAGCAGTCGAGTTATTTTGGCTGTATGTTTGGGGTCATTGTCGTCCATCTTCTCCCATTTCTTGGCCATTGAGATCAAACTGACCTCTAAGATCTCCTGGTACGTGACTCCACTCATATTTCCTTTGATGAGGTGTAATCCCCAGGGCTGTTTGCAGAAAAGCAGCCCCAGATAAAGATGCTCCCACCTTCATACTTCACTGTGGGTGCTCCTGGGAACATCCATGCAATTCTACTTTCTGCCAACATAAGCTGCATAAGTTCTATTTTCATTTCGTTTGATCGGAGCACATTCGGTTCAAAGATGTTCTTCTTGAGAACTTTAGCAAGGTGCTTCAGCTTCGCTAGGATTGCTACTTTCCCAAGTAGCCAATTCCAAATATTCCCAACCAGGTGGCATTTACACAAGAACATTTTTACTCACTATACCATTAATCAAAGCTCATATCCTTATGCATAAATAGGCCCATCAGTGAAATTCATCAGAATTCTTTAGAATTTCTGGGAACACTTTACTGTAGGGTGCTGTTCATAAGGCTACATGACGGCTACATAAGGTTGTCATTACAACTGACATAACCCTACATAACTGTTTATAAATGCTTGTCACAACAGGCATCATCTGTCATAAAGGCTACTTTAGCTGACTTTGATCAAAATGGGCAAACGTAACCATTATAGCAAATGACGCTTATAGGAACAAGCATTTATAAAGAGTTATGTAGGGTTATGTCAGTTGTCATGACAAGCTTATGTAGCCTTATGAGCAATACTCTACAATAAAGTGATACTGAATTTTTATACCACATCCTTTATACGTTATATATACCAAATGCTCTACTGCACTAGCCGAAGCATTGCTCACAATTTCTCTAGAAAAAGCAAGGTGTTGACAGCCAAGTGCCAAGTACACGTTCTACATGCCCAAGGCTGTGTGTTTGGCCCTAAAAACCCTAAACACACACTCAGTACTGTACCGCTGCTTGTGTAAGACTGCATTCCTGACTCCTGCATCACTCTGAACGTGCCTGTACACACCTCCCCATCCCCCCATCCTCTTTACACTGACACGCTTTCCCCCTCTTCCATTTCCTGAACATTGAGCACTCAGCTCTATCGCTGTTTTCCACCCTCAGGGGCATGTGTGTGTATGATGTGCCGTGCCGGGAGGTGGACAGGGTTAAGGACGGCTAGCAGGGCCATCCTGTTCACTTTCTTTTGCCAACTTTACTCTCGGCCTCATCTTTTTATAGGGCTTTTTTCTGTAAGGCTGCTTATTATAGCTGGTCAGGTTTGGCCGTGTGACCGTGGGACTGTATGTAAACAACAGTCAGCTGCTGGTCATTTCTGAATCAACTGCAGATGATTGTAAATGTTGTGGTGTGATTATGTGTCTATTGTTTCAGCTACAACACATATGGGTCATAAATATACACACACACACATACACACACACACACACACACACACACACATATATATATATATATTAGGATTGCGGGAAAAACGTGATTTTTAGACGCATCGATTCATAAATGTCAAAAAACGATTGTCTAAATGTTTCATTTGTAACGTAATGTTGACGGAATGTAAAAGGTCGAACCTGGAAGTGGGTCAATGCAGCACCCGGACAGTCTGGACACATGGATGAGCGAGAAATCCGACCGGCTCAACTCTGCGTTAAAGCCAGGTTGGGTCAGGAATCACAACCCAAATGTGGAACCACCTTGGGAGCCGCAACATTTAATGTCCAGCACGTCTCAGCATGTGCTGATGTCCTATATAGGATAAGAAATATAAACAAGAGCGCAGACTTACTTTGCTCTGCTTTAAGCTTAACTATAGCCGCTTTCCTCCCGTCTCCGCCGGGAAACTTTTCCTCAAAACTAGAGCAGTTTCTTGTAAAATGTCTCTCAGCGTTCGACTTACGAAGCTGAAGTCGTTTCTTATTCTCCAGCTGCTCGTTCGACTTTTCCCGTTCCACCTTAAATTCTGCCTGAGGCGCGAATGTAACTGTTGCACCATTTAAGGTGGAACGGGAAAATTCGAAAGAGAAGCGACTTCATCTTCGCGACTTTTTACATTTATGGCATTTGGCTGATGCTCTTATCCAGAGCGACTCACAATTTGATCATTTTTACACAGGCAGGCCAAGGCGGTGTTAGGAGTCTTGCCCAAGGACTCGTATTGGTATAGTGTAGGGTGCTGACCCAGGTGGGGATTGAACCCCAGTCTACAGTGTAGAGGGCAGATGTGTTACCCACTACACTAACCAACCTCTATTTTTAGTGTTTGACAGCCTCTCGTTGCAGATTTAACATACCGCAAAACCAATTGCACCGCTTATAAATGAGACTCCACGTGTTTGTCTTAATATATATATACATACATATTGTTACATATATACGTACATATATACAATCATACAGGACATATATTCATATTATTATTATTATTGGAAATGCCTTGGTGTGATTATATGGGTAGTGTTTATATATATATATATATAAATCGTGATTTTCTGGATGTTGGTGTGTTTGTTTCCCCATCTCCAAGCCTCTCCTCGAGGAAGCCCAGTATTATATGTAGTTAAAAAGCAGCTCCTGGTTTGACCAATCAGAGCTCAGTAAATTGAGCTCATGATGTAATTGATGATATTAACAAGTCTCTGTGGCGGCTGTGAAGGAGGTCAGGAAAAATATGGACCCAAGAAATTCTTGTTAATGTTTATTGTTCAGTGTTTATTTGAATTATGAATACGACTTTATTCTAATGTATATTGTGATGAACTCACTGCTGAAGTACGTTGTTTAAAAATTTGCTTAGATGCTCAAAACCTTCACACAGTGCTGTATGTATATGTATATATATATATATATATATATATATGCAACAGTATGCATTATTATTATTATTATTTTTATTATTATTATTATTATTACATGTAGCACTACATATCACCACTTTAGTAGAACAATAGAAATGTTTAAAATTACTAGGAAAAAAAAACTTGTTACATTAAGTTTCATTAGGTGTATTTTTTTCTACGTCCCATTTTGCTGCATTATTGTAATTGTATTATTATTGGTATTAGGACTAATAGTAATAATAGTAGTAGTATTATATAAGATATAAGTTTGACCTACATCTCAACTTTGTTTAAAAACCAATGTTTGCTCAGATAACCATCTCTATCTCTGTGAGGTGGATCATGTTTTGTCTGACAATGATGCTCTCTCTTTCTCTCTCTCTCTCTCCCTCTCTCTCTCTCTCTCTCTCTCTCTCTCCCTCTCTCCCTCTCTCTCTCTCTCCCTCTCTCTCTCTCTCTCTCTATCTCTCTCTCATCACGTTCCACTTTTCTGGCTCTTTTTGCTCAAAAATGGGTAATTGTCTAGAGGCCTTTCTTATCAATGAGAGAGAGAGAGAGAGAGAGAGAGAGAGAGAGATAAGCCTGCTTGATAAGCTCTGAGTGAGTGTGTCGTGTTTATTTCCTCTCAGACGACAACAAAACTTCACCAAAACACACACGCAGACGCGGTACTGATACAATCAGCATGAGAATGGAATGTTCCGGAGAGATGAATGAACCAGCGCTGAGCCCAGTATCACGTTCGAGAGCTTTAGCAGCTGCTAAACAGGTCGTGCTTCATGCTTGGTGATTTATGTTTGGGGGCATTTCTGAATAAATGTGTGTGCCAAGCTTTGCAGTCAGCAGTGTGATGTGTGTGAATGACTTGCCTCTTTGAGCGGCTCTTTAGGTGAACAAGGTGAACAGCCAGTGTTTGACTTGTTTGTTTGTAGTGGTGGACGAAGTCCACAAACCATGTGCTTGAGTTAAAGTCGAGACCCCCAAGGTAAAATATTCCTCCAGTAAAAGTAGAAGTTCCTCCTTTAGACCTCAACTTGAGTAAAAGTACTAAAGTATTTCCCTTCAAATGTACTTAAGTATAAAGTAAAAGTACTAAAAGAGTAATTCTGGCTCTGATCTGGTCCTGTTATCATTTTTATAACCAGACTGGCTTCATGAACTCATTTCAGGTGAAAGTCCTCCAGCGTCTCTCTTGGTAAACCAGTCTTTTAATAGAACGTCATTAATTAGTGACGCTGACGTCTATTAAAATGATCAGAAGCACAAAACACTGAAGGTAAACAGGTTCCATCAGGGAGAACCGAGTGGCTCTGAAATCACTTTCTACACACAAGCAAAGTTTCAGTTTCAGATTTATTTACAACTTAGTTCCAAGTTTAAGTTTAATAAAAACTGGCTTTAAACTCAGGATCACAGATGAGCTCCTTTACTATGTTGATCTGTAGGCGTCTGTTCATAAACATAAACCAGCCCAAACTCATTTACTATAAAATGAAATGGTGTTTGTAGAAATTCAGAAAAAAGCCGCGTCAGTCTCGACTGCATATGTGGACATATTTCTATATTGTGCTCTATTTACACAAAGTTAGGTTAGTTCATCATTTATGTTGAACAGACTCTCCCAAAGTTTTACGCTGCTGCGCTGACGTTGAACCGCGTGCTGCACTGGGTCGGTATGACCAACAGGTCAAAACCAGCTCTAAACAAAGTGACCGCTGGGCCCTGATTGGTGCTCTGGCTTTGCGCTTCTTTCGTTTTGACATGTTACGCTTTTATACACACAGAAACCAAAAGGAACGACAGATTTCTCAAAATGTAGGAGGAAAAAGTCGGATATTAGACTCTGAAATGTAGTGGAGTGAAAGTAAAAAGTCGCCCAGAATGGAAAAACTTCAGTACAGATACACAAAAAATACTAAAGTACAGAAACTAATTACATTTACTCAGTTACTCAGTTACTGTCCACCAATGTTTGTTTATTTGTTTGTTTTCTATATTAAGACAAAAACAAAATATTAGATCTCAACAACAGAATGTCTCATTATTCTGTAGCTCTTGAGTCTCTTTGGGTCATTTTGACTCCGGCCAATCTTTAGCAATTAACCTGTTGATAGTTTGTCTCTGCTTTTCTTTCATGATGCAATTCTCATCCAAGTTCCCAAGATAGTTCTTAAGTCTTCTGGCTTTACTCTAGTATGACGACCTCCTGTTGTCCCCCTTACCCCAAATGTAGTCGAATCCCTTTGACATATTAGTTGCCTTAAGTTTGCTTCTTTAGTTTTGCACTGAGGCTACGAGGCTAATGTAGCCAACAAGCCAAGAAGCTTGTGAGTTAGCAGATTAGCACCAAGCCAGAATCACCACTCACTCGTCTCAAACCACGTGGAGTCGTTCATTATTCTCCAATAGACCCACTTATATGGTTTCTGGTGCTGGACGCTGACACACTGTCATCTACACACATGGACAAAAGGACATTAGCGTAGCTCAAAAGAGTAGCAGCAGCCATACTGCTAATACGCTAACTGATAAACCCCTGTTACTTGTTGGTTTCATTAGCCTCGTAGCTCCAGCACAAAACTAAAGAGGGTAGTTATAGACAACAAGCACGTCTTGGCTGATCGACTACATTAGGCGAAAGGGAGGAAACCGGTTAATCCTTGAAGGCTGATGCAAGAAACAGCTGTTTCAGGACTTCAGAACAAATAGTAAAGACTGGAGTTTCCTGTAAATGAAATGTCTTAGAAAGTCAGCTTTCACGACTGCTTTGGTTGACTGAAGGAGTGTGTGTGTGTGTGTGTGTGTGTGTGTGTGTGGTTCTGGGGCCAGTGAGAGGTGAAGACTGGGGTAAGTGAAGCTTATCACCCATAACTTACCTCTGAGACCAAAACGTCAATGAGGTTTCTCAGACTGCGATAAGCTTCTATTGTAGCAAGTCCTTCTGCCGGCCAATTAGCCCTGATTGCCTGGTGTGTGTGTGTGTGTGTGTGTGTGTTGGCTAATTAGCACTGATGGCATGGTTCAGTGATGCGTCTCTGGGAATGTTACAGCACTAATCCAAAATTTACGCTGCTTGGAGACCCCGTTAAAGCACTCAGACACACACAGTGCCCTATCATTAGCCCCCACCTCAGAACACTTGTAAAACACAGTTGCTGAATAAACTACACAATGGAGAGAGAGAGAGAGAGAGAGAGAGAGAGAGAGAGAGAGAGAGAGACTCTGTCTAGTTTTTTTACCCAATTTTTCTCTGATTCCTCTTTTTCCACCTGCTAGCCAGGCTTCCCCAACCACACAACACCACCAAGCTGAGGGGGTGAGGACTATCATATCCTCCCAAACAAGCTGCCAACTGCTGGACAACTCCCCATGCTTGGAGGAGAGTGCTATCTGCTAATTCTCAGCTAACAAGTGCCCACAATGGTAAGCGTTGTGGTCATTGATGGGAGAAGACGGAGGACCACCCTAAACCCCCACAGAGAGCAGACAACTACACTATATTGACAAAAGTATTCGCTCCTCTGCCTTCACACGTGTATGAGTTTAAGTGACCTCCCATTATTATTCCATAGGGTTTAATACGATGTCGGCCCACCCTTTGCAGCTATAACAGCTTCAACTCTTCTGTGAAGGCTTTCCACAAGGGTTAGGAATGTGTTTATGGGAATTTTTGACCGTTCTTCCAGAAGCACATTTGTGAGGTCAGACACTGATGTTGGACGAGAAGGCCTGGCTCGCAGTCTCCACTCTAATTCATCCCAAAGGTGTTCTATGGGGTTGAGGTCAGGACTCTGTGCAGGCCAGTTGAGTTCTTCCACACCAAACTGGCTCATCCGCGTCTTTATGGATCTGCTTTTTGCACTGGTGCGCAGTCATGTTGGAACAGGAAGGGGCCGTCCCCAAATTGTTGGGAAAAAAAAGTTGGGAGCAGGAAATTGTCCAAAATTTCTTGGTGCTGAAGCTTTAAGAGTTCCTTTCACTGGAACTAAGGGGCCGAGCCCAACTCCTGAAAAACAACCCCACACCATGATCCCCCCTCCACCAAACTTTACACTCGGCACAATGCAGTCAGACAAGACAAGCTTTACACCACTGCATTCCACACTTTGCATTGCACTTGGTGATGTAAGGCTTGGATGCAGCTGTTCGGCCATGGAAACCCATTCCATGAAGCTCTCTACGCTGTTCTTGAGCTGATCTGAAGGCCACATGTAGTTTGGAGGTCTGTAGTGATTGACTCTGTAGAAAGTTGGTGACCTCTGCGCACTATGACCCTCAGCATCCGCTGACCCCGCTCTGTCATTTTACGTGGCCGACCACTTCGTGGCTGAGTTGCTGTCGTTCCCAATCACTTCCACTTTGTTATAATCCCACTGACAGTTGGCTGTGGAATATTTAGTAGTGAGGAAATTTCACGACTGGACTTGCTGCACAGGTGGCGTCCGATCACGGTACCACGCTGGAATTCACTGAGCTCCTGAGAGCGACCCATTCTTCCACTAATGTCTGTAGAAGCAGTCTGCAGGCCTAGGGGCTCGGCTTTATACACCCGTGCCCATGGAAGTGACTGGAACACCTGAATTCAATGATTTGGATGGGTGAGTGAATACTTTTGGAAATTTAGCGCATTTTGTCTAAAAAAAGTTTGCAGAAAGTGAACGCAACATGATTAGACCTGCTTAGCAGCAAATGCAACCCAATTAGGTACATTTCACATCCCTGGGTTTGTTATGGCCCGATATACAGCTAGGTCTTTGGGCCAGATCTGGCCTACACATTGTAAAGTGAGTAAGTGAGTAGACCTAACAAATGTGGCCCAAATACATTGTTGGTCCACACAATTCATGCCAGAATTGGCCCATAAATATAGACAAGAGGCAGAGCTGTACATCGTCTGGCCTACATGCCTATCATCTTTCTGGTTTTCAACCAACTCTTGTGTATTAAAGCTAGAATTGGCTCAGAACTGTCTGCAGTCTGGGCAACAACTCATTCTGTTATGTCAGCCTATACATGTTCATGGTTGCTAACATCTTGCTGACTGAAGACCATCCCGGGGCGAGCAAGCACAATTATGCTGTCTTGAACTCCCAGCCACATAGAACTGCGGCATCTCCTGGGATCAAACTCCCGATGCCCTGCCGATAGGGCCAGTGCTTATATGGAAGTTCCCCAGCTTCAGTTGGTTTAGATTTGCTATCTAGCTAAATTGCTTGAGGTGATGTAAGAGGAAAATGCTGTTGGTAAATCTCTTAGAGTAACTTTCGCCATGTTAGAGTAGCTAGTCTAGCTAGCTTTCGCTAAGCCCCACAATCTATTTTCTTAATATACTGAATTTCACAGAAAAAAAACACAGTTTATGTCTTTTAACGGTGTAACCTAGCAACAGTAGCTTCAACCGGACTCATTCTGTGGGCAACTGGATTTCACTCATCACAGGGCTCAAAACTGAAGGTCAATGTTAACCCTTAAACGTTACCATGGTAACAGAAATGTGTTGCATCATTGTAGAATTTGTTCTCACTACTAATTCATCGAAGCAAACTGAGAAATTGTCTTTAAAAAGTTGATTTTGATTTGATTAAGTTGATTGAAGTTGATTAATGATGTTGATTTCTTTGAAGAGCATCCATGTATAAACTTGAGTTCGAGGATTAAGGTTTCAAATGGGGGTCCAAGTACAAAGATTTGTTTATACACATTTTCAATAGTGCGGAACGACTTCAAAACGCAGTGCCTTTTATCCATGTGTGGTTGCACCACCTGATATTATCTGGCTAGTAAGAAATATGATCCTGTTAAAAATGAATTTTTATGCTGGTTTGCAGATACAAACATGCACATCATATGCTTCTTAATCTGAGTGTATTAACTGGTCATTTTGAAAGCCTTACTGTCACTGACCCAATTGGCTTCAACTAAATCAAGTCAAGTCAAGTCAAATTTATTTGTATGGCTCTTTTTACAACTGATGTTGTCACAAAGCAGCTTCCAGTAAAGACAAAGTTTTGACATGAATGTAAAACCCCCCCGGCGGGCAAGCCAGGGGCGACGTGCCAAGGAGAAACTCCTTCAGAGCTGAGGAAGAAACCTTGGGAGGAACCAAGGCTCACAAGGGGTGGACCCATCCTCCTCTGGTCAAGCTACCTACAAATGATTATACTACTTATATTAATAACAGTAGTATTAGTAGTAGTAATAGCTAGGAGTCTATGAGAACATCAGTGTAGGGTGGTCAGCTAGTCCAAGGCAGGTGGCGGTAGCTTGGGCGTAGGCAGCTGGTCTGAAGTGGGTAGCAGGAGAGCTGGACAGTCAGGCATCCATCAGTGTCTGGCTGGACATGTGGGTGGTCATTTACTTGGGAAAAAGGTAGAGAAATGGAATTAGTATTGTTCTGTTTGGGTGTAAAACAGGGAGTGTGAACATTTCCAGAGTGTGGCTAACGACTCCGGCAGAACTATAACAAGAAGAGAACCAGAAGGATACACAGACACGAGAGCACTCTGAAACAGTTTGGCATCCCTCCACTCCACCGTCCAGAAACCTGTGAGCAGCGGGACGACAGCACCAGCGTCTCAGTTTATTATAATTCCATGGACCCCTGGATCTAGATTTCTTTATCTATGATTTTATAATAATCATGATGCACGTTGTATTATAGTGTGAAAGCACAGCGAAACAACAATAACATTGATACAGCATGAACATTTGACCTGAAAGTGAACACTGCGAGCTGGAATTATGGGAATTATGTAATAGCTGTTAATTACTTTCTTATTACACTGTGATTGTTCACAATTTTGGCAGAAATGAGCTTGAGAAATAGTTATTATTGGACTTGGAGTGGATGCAGGAGTGGATTTCTTTGTGTGTGTGTCAAACAGCCAAATCTACTGTTTACACATCCACCGTTACATAACATTAAATTCTTCCTTTCTCCGCCTGGTACAGCTACTGTACTGCATACATGCATGTGTGCAATACAAAAGCTGCTTTAACTATTTCAAACTTAGTGCATGGTGGGTGATCTACTCAGAGTGTTTGTCCCCTTTTGCTGATTAGAATGTGCCCCCAGGGTAGTTGGATAGCATGCATGTGCACTTTGGTCAGTAACATGGTTTAGCATGTGGAATTTGAGCTTCCTCTGAGCTGCTGTGTTTCCTATCACTGTATGAAAGAAGCTCCATGCTGCCTTTATTGTTGGATGCACTACCATTTTCTGTGACTCAGAATTAAAATCTAGGAATTTTCAGTTTTGTTAGGTCACGTTCTTAATGTGTCTTAATAAATGCAATGATAGTACTAAAAAATATCTTAAAGAGTGTCTTTAAGTATGTCTTAAAATATACCTTAAAGAGTTATAAAATGTACATGAAATAAGCAAAACAAGCCTCAAAATTGTCAGGCCAGGTCTCAAAGTTGTAGGTTCAGGTCAGGTTTCAAAGCAGTACCAGTTGAACCTGGCTGAGTCGAGTCTCAAAGTCGCAGGTAATTCAGCAACACCCGTCAGGCCTGGTTCAGTCTCCAAGTCTTGATCGAGTTCAGGCTGTGTTCGGATTTCAAATTTAGCAGAAGCACTTGGGTCGGGCAAAAAGTCTCAAAGTTGCTGGCATGGTTTCAGTTCGAGTTTTAAATTCAGCAGCGCCAGCCTGACAAGGTTGGGTCTCAAAGCCAAGGGTGCAGTTTGTGGTCAGGTTTTAAATTTACCAGTACCAGATGAGCCAGATCAGGTGAGGTGTCAAAGTTACAGGTTTGGGTTCCATTTCGAGTTTCTGATTTATCAGAATGAGTCTGCTGAATTTAGCTGTGGGTTCAGGTTTCAAAGCAGTAGCAGTTGAGCCTGGATGGGCCGAGTCTCAAAGTCACAGGTATGGGTCAATTTGGAGGTTCAAATTCAGCAATATCAGCTGGGCCTGGTTAGGTCTCAAAGTCAAGAGTTCAGGCTGTGCTCAGATTTCAAATTTAGCAGAACCACTTGGGTCGGGTCAGACCAGGCCTCAAAGTTGCTGGCACAGATTGGGTTCGAGTTTCAAATTCAGCAGTGCTGGCCTGGCATGGTCAGGTCTCAAAGTCATGGGTTCAGTTTGTGGTGGGGTTTCAAATTTAGCTTTACCAGTAGAACCGGATTAGGGCAAGTGTCAAAGTTGCCAGTTTGAGTCCCATTTCAAGTTTCAGATTTATCGCAATGGGTCTGCTGAATGTAGATTAGGTTCAGGTTTCAGATATAGCAACACAAGTTGGGACTGTTTGGACTATGTCTCAAAGTTGTGGGTTTGGTTTGGGTTTGGATTTCAATTAGTAGTACCAGTTGGGTTGAGTCAGGCCAGGGCTTAATGCCATGTGGTTTGGGTCAAGATCAAGTTTCAAATTCAGCAATACTAGCCAAGCCTGGTCAGGTTGGGTCTCATAGTCACGGGTTCAGGTAGGTTTGGAAGTCAAGTATAGCAGCACCAGTTGAGAGAGATCAATTCAGGCTTCAAAGTTGCAGGTTCAGGTCAGGTTTCTAGTTTCATATTTAGCAGAAGCAGTCAGGCTCATCAGGTCAAGTTTGTTAAATTTGAGTCAAGATTGGGTTTCGGATTTAGCAACACAAGTCAGGATTGCTCGGGCCGAGTCTCAAAGTCACAGGTATGGCTCAGTTTTGAGGTTCGAATTCAGCAATACTCTATAGAGTCTGGTTGGGTCTCAAAGTCATGAGTTGAGACTATGTTCGGATATCAAATTTAGCAGTACGATTTGAGTTGGGTTAGGCTGGGACTCAAAGTTGTGCAGTTTGGGTCAAGTTTGAATATCAAATTCAGAAATACCTGCCAGGCCTGTTGGAGTTGGGTCTTAAAGTCACAGGTTTAGGTTGCGTTCAGATGTCAAATTTAGCAGCACCAGTCAAGACAGATCAAGCCAGACCTAAAAGTTGTGGGTTCAGGACGGGTTTCTAGTTTCAGATTTAGCAGAACCAGTCAGGCTCATCAGGTCAAGTTTGCTAAATTTGGGTCAAGATTGGGTTTCAGATTTAGCCATGCAAGTCAGAACTCTTCGGGCTGAGTCTCAAAGTGGCAGGTTTGGGTTGTGTTGGTATTTCAAATTTAGCAGCACTGTTTGGGTTGAGTCAGGCCACATCTCAAAGTTGTGTTTTTGGGTCACATTCGAGTTTCAAACTTAGCAGTACCAGTCAGGCTTGGAGGACTCTGGTCTTAAAGTCACGTATATGAGATTCAATCGCATGTCCATTTAGACCCCTGGCTTAGACTTGGGGGTTTTTTTTGGGGTATGCTGCCAGCTAAAATATGACTTCAGAAATCTGTGTAAAAGTTTTGGTCAAATTACACACTTTGTTGATTTACTGAGTAAAAACAAGAACACATCCTCCACAGAGAACATTCTTTTAGTTAGCTTACTTGTAGCATGAATGCATCAATGTTTACATTTTGACCCAAATTAGGGGGTAAAGTGTTCACAGGACAAGTTTTAGCTTTAAAATAAATAAAGAAATAAATAACACCCACTTTTCACATAGAGCAATCCCTGCTACCCAATCCGAGTTCGGTGAGGCTCGACATCATTTTTTATCCACGACGTCGGACTCAGGTTGAGTCAATGTTTACATTGGAGGAAAATAAAACAGAAAATGTGGCCTGTGCAAAAGTTTTGGCACATTTTATATTTAACTGTGCACTAAAATTTGCATAAAAATGTGGCGTTTAGGTACTTTTCACTTAAAAATCAGCAAAACGTCATTAGACCAGGGGGTGTTCAATCTTTTGCATAGAGCTTTGTATATCAAATGCTATCGAATGATCTAACCATCTTGAATACCGACTCTGATGAGAATGTAGCCATTTCCATGAAGCTAATCTGAAATCTGAATTGAATAAAAAGAGAGAGAGAGAGAGAGAGAGAGAGAGAGAGAGAGAGAAAGTGAGCGAGAGAGCATTAGTAACAGTTACATTGCTTTCTGGAGTATTCACTTTGCAGATGCACTTAGGCCTGAGTGCTCACACACGCGCACACGCACACACTCTGCAGCGCTGCAGTGGTGACTCCCTGATGCTCCGCTGCAGTACGGGAGAGAAACACACACAGAAGAACCAGGAAAAAGAGAACGGAACGGAACAGAGGGAATCCTGACCGCTATCTAGAACCGTGTAACCTGTGCAGTAGAGGAGAGGATGTCGCGGCGTATGCGCTGGCTGCTGCTGCAGCGTGCCATCACTCAACACATCACGCACTCCACCTGCAGAGCGATGGGCATCCTCAACAAAAACACACTGGACCAAAGGCTGACCGGTGAGTCTCCGTGTGGTGAACTTTGGGATGTTTATATACTGATCCAGTAGCGTTAAAGCTGAGGTCTAGATTACTAGATCAGTATGTGTATCAGGGAGGTCATTGAGTGGACGCCTGCTGGATGCTGCAGATGGGTGGGGGAAAGAAACTGCTGTGTCATCTCTGCAATGTATGTAACCAGTAACGGGCATCTGCTGAAGTCAGTGAGGGATCAGAGAGGATTAGTTATTTAACAGAAAACTAAAAGTCTCAAGAACTACATAAATTAAATTAAGCCCACTCTTTGCCTCCATTCCAGCTTCCATTATTTTCAGGATGCTCACTTTCAGCTCCTCAAAGAATCTGCAGACAGGCCTCCAGAGTTCAGTCTCAGAAGCTGGTTGATGATTTTCTGAAGTAATCAAACCCATTCAGTGATGCTGAAGTCTGGACTCTAGGGTGGTCAGTCCATTGTTCAGCTTCTTTGTTTGACGTGTCCGTCTCCTTTTCTCAGTGAGGTTCTTCTTGATCAGCTACGCATCCTTTCAGACCCACAGCACTGAGTGGTCTTCTCACAGTGGAAGGTTGGACAGAAACACCTGTAGATGTTTTCAGATCTGAAGCAGCTTGATATTCTCCTCTCTCTCAGAGATCAAAGCTTTAAGGGCTGTTTATTTGATGGGGGCAGTTTTGGTGTCTACCAGGTCTTCCAGGTGATTGTTAGGAGCCACATTTTCTCTGTAAATTTGAATCATTTTTTAAACATGTTTTTGTCTCATTTTATTATCTTAGCTATCTGGAATTTGTCACTTGCTTTCGATCCACTTTGCCATCTCTAGAAGCTATTCAGGAGTTTCAATGAAGAATTTTGTAGCCAGTAAACAAGATGTGCTCACATTTTTGCCACAAGTGTCTTTGTTTCCTTATGGTTTGTTTTTGTTGTAGCACCATTTTAAAAATCACCCCCTGCTCCATGACCCATTCCTTCTAAAGTAGGTGGTTCTTTGCCACATCATGTTTTTCTCATGCATCTCTCATGCATCTTCTCAAACTTCTACTAATGCAATATTATTGGACAGCTCAAAACTATTGAACTCAATGATCAAAAGTATGACCCAGTCAAACATAATAATCTGCAGAACTAAATATCTGTGGACATTTGAAGTTAAGATGATTCCTACCTTTTAGAACAGATACTTTGAAACCTTTTAACCAAATATGAAGCCATCTTCTCCTTCTCCATCTCTGGGAACCAGTAAAAGTGAAGCCACAAGCTAACAGGCACTTTATCCTCTTTCTATATACCAGGAGTGGTTTTCGTGACTTCAGTGAGGCCTCCTGTTTCCTCTTGAGAGCCTGACTGCATCTCTAATGGAGCTCAGCTCGCATGACTTTCTAGGACAGAGAACTAACATGCTAGAGCTTCATAAACTAGGTCATGCAGGTCCACAACTGGCGGTTATTAAACTTTTATTTCTCCACTGGGTTTGGTTTCTTTATAAAGAGAGGATGGTAGATGGAGTCTATACACTTGATTTTGATGGACTATTCCAGATGCTTTACTTTCCTTGTCTTCAACCACCATTCAGACTAAACATCTGTTAACCCTTAAGGCCACAATCGATTAATGTTTAAAAAATTGAAACCATTGGTTTCAATGGAGGTGTGACCATCAATACTGACATTTGCAGCTGAACCGGGTCATCATCCAACAACTTCTGGCACTGATCTCTAAGAACCACAGCAATCTACTTCACCGTATAGCCAGTATAAAGTATAATTTCATTCCAAAAAGCATGGGCATTATTATGGAGTCCACACCCTCCACTCTTCTGTGTAATTTTCCAGAAGATTGCGGTGTGTATCTGTGGGAATTTGTTCTCATTCAGTTGGGAGTGCATTTGTGAGGTCAGACACTGATGTTGGACAAGGAGTGGCTCACAATTTATGTTCTACTTTATCCTGAAGGTGTTCACTGGGGTTGAGGTCAGGGATCTGTGTAGGCCACTGGAGTTCCTCCACACCAAATTTATCACATATTTTGGGTATTCATCAAAATGATTCGCCATTTCTTGTGGAGACCCCAAGGTTCAGTCTTAGGGCCTTTGCTTTTCTCTTTGTACATGCTACCTCTAGGTGATGTCATTAGGAAGCATAGTATAAATTTTCATAGCTATGCTGACGACACCCAGCTATACATCTCTATTCCTTCTAAAGATTAAGACTCTGTAGACAGACTGACCAGCTGTGTGTCAGATATTTCTCAGTGGATGTCGCAAAATCTTCTACAATTGAATCATGAAAAAGCTGAAATACTGATCATTGATACAGAAACTCAGAGAAAAACTATTTTTGAGAAACTTGTAGCTTCTGTAGCTTCATATACCAAACCTCAAGTACGAAACCTGGGTGTGATCTTAGACTCCCCGCATGTAAACACAGTCACTAAAGTCACTTTTTATCATTTAAGAAATATCACTAAAGTTTGGCCTTTTCTCTCTCAGAGCAACGCAGAGAAACTTGTTCATACGTTTGTTATAGCAGAGTTGATCACTGTAATGATCTACTTACTGGACTTCCTAAGAAAACGACACATCCCTTACAACTCGTACAAAATCCAGCAGCATCCTAACAAAAACAAAACAGAGACATCATATCACTCCCATTTTGAGAGAACTGCACTCGCTGCCTGTATCGTTCAGGATGGATTTCAAGGTTCTGCTTCTAGTCTTTAAAGCTCAGAATAGGCTTAAATCACTGCTGACATCACAGAGCATCTGTCTATGTTCCGGCACGTAATCTGAGATCTGCAGATAGTGGTCTTCTGTAAAACACAGAAAACATGAAGAGGTCTCTTTCAGTTCTTATGCATCTAAACTGTGGAATTCAGTTCAACCTAGACAGTCCAGGTCACTGTTCACTTTATAGAAGTACCTAAAAACGTATCTCTTAAATGAACATTTAAGTAAAACTGAATGTCTTGTGGTGTTTATCTTTATCCTGTAATTTAATCTTCATTCTTTGTTCTGATTCTAATTAAATACTAATTATTTCTTGTGTAACTATATTTTATCACCTGTCTGTAAAGCAATTTGAGTGCTATAAAAATAAAAGTATTATTATTATTATTATTATTATTGACAAAATGTACTTAAAACTTTCATTTTTGAGACAGAGGTGAAAATCAAGCTCCCCTTTTGCCTCAGATCTGAAAACATCCACTGTTAGAAGACAACTCAGCACTATGGATCTGAAAGGATGTGTAGCTGTCAAGAAGCCTCACTGAGAAAAGCAAATAGAGAAAAACAAACAATAATTGCGCTAAATCACTGAAACTGGACATCAGAGGAAGGTTTGGTGGATTGATATGTCCTGATTTGTAATCACATTTAGAAAATGCACTCAGCCACTGAACTTCAGAGACGTTTACAAGAAATTATACTGTAGGCCTATTTTGTCCACTAAGTGGACAAACTAACTACAAAAGACCACTTTTTCTGTTAAATGTATTGTCAGTTTTGGGCTATGTGTTCTACAGCATGGTTATTCTGCTAAGGACACTTGTTTTGGGCTCGCTGGCTGTGTTTGTGATCTAGAACAGAAGGAGTTGCGTCAGTCAGAGCTGAGTGCAGACATGAGCTGAGAGCAGAGCGAGCTGTTAGCCCAAAGTCTTGCTTATTGTACGGCTTGGCTGGGGCCAACTGCAGCCTTCAATAAAGCACAAGGACGTGTGCATAAGCTGTGTGTCTTCTTCAATAGAGGTGAGCACTACAGTTTATTTTCTGCTTTGGAAACGTGAATAAATTGTACTTAACGGCTGTTTTCCCTGGAAATGTTTCACAGTAATATAAGTTTGACATTCGTTTCTACCGGAACCATCTTGATTGTCCAAACATGCTGTCATTTTTCCACCCAGTTGAGTTCAGTAAGGCTTCCACAGCTACAGGACACACTAACCTGGGCAATGGCGTCATTTATGTAACATCGGTGTACAAAACTGGCTGAATGGAGCATCCGATAGGCCACTGAAAGCTGCCGTCAACACAAGCAGACGGAGTGTCCTCGTGGTGTCTGTGTACTCAGACACATTTTTGTCCTTCAGAGTTGTCCACATGCTCGTCTAAGTGGCCTTGACAGCAGTACAACAGCACCAAATCACTGTAAACAAGCCCCAACTGTCCTTGAGTTATGGAACACAAGCAGATAGATGTGGAGGAAGGGAAAGAGAGAGAGAGAGAGAGAGAGAGAGAGAGAGAGAGAGAGAGAGATTTCAATATGCCTATGTATTTCAATAAAATGCATTGCTCTTTAAAATATGGCAGTATTTTATAGTATATTCACTGACTTCTATATTTTAGTGGATTTACAGATCATTAATATGTGGTTAATATGTGGTCATTAACATGGTTGGTTAGTGTAGTGGTTAACATCTCTGCCTTCTATGCTGTAGACTGGGGTTCAATCCCCACCTGGGCAAACACCCTACACTATACCAATAAGAGTCCTTGGGCAAGACTCCTAACACAGCCTTGGCCTACCTGTGTAACAAAATGATCAAATTGTAAGTCGCTCTGGACATTTACAAATGCCGTAAATGTAAATTAATATATGTTCACTGATCTTTCTCATGTGAATGTATTTCAGTGCATTCTCTGATCTTCAGTATGTCGCTGCTGTCGGAACGAAACCTCGTATCTCCAAAATAGTCATTTTACAGGGGAAGGAAAAAACATACTTTACTTTCAATGTAAGACAAAGGAACCGGAATTTTGTCCAAGTAATTTTGGGTCGTTTCTTTTGGTCTGTTGACCATGAAATTTACACACAATGTGCAATGTAAGCTATGTCAAAAAAAACCTGAAAAACGACCCAAATAGAGATACGAGGCTTTGTTCGGACAGCAGCCATATGTCCGTATATTTCCTTATATCCCCTGTTTTGTTAGCATTTGCCATATCGCCCAATCACTGATCTTCAATAAACGTCAATAGATTTATGATATTCAGTCATTTTCAATATTGTGTACATTCACTTATTTAACATACATCGATGCATTTGAGTTATTTCTCTGATCACATATATGTCAATACCTCACTCTGTTTATGTTAATACATTTTAGGACATTCACTGATCTCCAATATTTTGAAAGCGTATCAGTAGAAATATTCAAAGAAAAATGGAATATGTACAATGGCAATGTGTTTTTATGTTTGAGTTGAAATTTCCCAATCATATCTGCAATTTTGGTTTCAAAATTCTAATTCAAATTCAGTTCACCAGTAACAAAGATTTAGAAGCTTTATGAGTAGCTTTATTTTATTTGAATTAAAAAGCGTTTCCAGATCTGCACATTCATGCCACATGGGGGGTTGTACAATAATGGTGGCAAAATCATGAAATCACTCAAATGTAATTGACTGTATATGCATTGACTCTCCCTAACAATGTTTTTGAAATTGCATTATCAAAGAGATCACCAAGCTAGAAAGTTTCTAATATATATTATATTAGGCAAAATTCTAATATAAATAGGAAACAGCACCTCTACGCTTTGGAATTCCATATTCTCGTGAGGGTGACATTACCAGGTGAGGTAATGTAAAAAAAGTGGTTTTGGAGCGTTTTCTGTTTGTTCAATCATCACAAAATTTTCACACATTATGAAGGACAGCTGCTGTGTTGACATGGTGTAGAAAAATAAAAATGAACAAAAATGGAGATGGTTTTCTTTGGACAGCAATGATATGTAAACATATTTCACTATATTCTCTGACCTTCAATTTATGTCAACATATCGATATGTTTGAGTATATATATATATATATATATATATATATATATGAGGTATTATTTATTCCCTATGCTCTATTATTATTCAACGTACATCCGTCAATACATTTAAACAATGTTCAGTGATTTTTAGCATGTGGCAATGCCTTTCAATCACTGACTTTCAATACATTTTTTTATAATTTATATGACAAAATATCACAATATATTTCAACATGTTCTCTAAATATTTTGTAGTTGATCATTTATAGTGGTTATTGAATGGAAATATACTGATTTATAGCAGCTACTGAATATTCCATGGTTCATAATTTATAGGAGTTACTGAATAATGTTTAATAGTTACTGATTATTTTATAATTCATAATTTCTAATAGTTGCTAAATAAATTATAGTAGTAACTGAATATTTCACAGTAGATCATTTATAGTAGTTACTGAATATTTTATAGTTCATAATTTATAGTACTTACTGAATATTTTGTAGTTCATAATTTCTAAATGTTACTAAATAAGTTGTAGCAATAATTGAATATTTCACAGTAGGTCATTTATAGTAGTTACTGAATATTTTATAGTTCATAATTTATAGTAGTTGCTGAATATTTTGTAGTTCATAATTTCGAATAGTGGCTAAATAAGTTATAGTAGTAACTGAATATTTCACAGTAGGTAATTTATAGTAGTTACTGAATATTTTGTAGTTCATAATTTCTAATAGTTACTAAGTAAGTTTTAGCAGTAACTGAATATTTCATAGTAGGTAATTTATAGTAGTTACTGAATATTTTATAATTCATAATTTCTAATAGTTACTGAATATTTTGTAGTTCATAGTTTCTAATAGTTACTAAGTAAGTTTTAGCATTAACTGAATATTTCACAGTAGGTAATTTATAGTAGTTACTGAATATTTTATAATTCATAATTTCTAATAGTTACTGAATATTTTGTAGTTCATAGTTTCTAATAGTTACTAAGTAAGTTTTAGCAGTAACTGAATATTTCACAGTAGGTAATTTATAGTAGTTACTGAATATTTTATAATTCATAATTTCTAATAGTTACTGAATATTTTCTTCTTCTTCTTTCGGCTGCTCCCTTTAGGGGTCGCCACAGCGGATCATCTGTCTCCATCTTGCCCTATCCACTGCCTCCTCTACTTTCACACCAACCATCTCCATGTCCACCTTCAGTACATCCATAAACCTTCTCTGAGGTCTACCTCTTCTCCTTCTGCCCGGCAGCTCCATCTCCAACATTCTTTGACCAATATATCCACTATTCCTCCTCAACACATGTCCAAACCATCTCAATCTGGCCTCTCTGGCTTTATCTCCAAACTGCTCCACCTTCACTGTCCCTCTGATCTGCTCATTTCTAATCTTGTCCATCCTTGTCACTCCCAACGAAAATCTCAGCATCTTCATCTCCGCCACCTCCAGCTCAGCCTCCTGTCTTTTAGACAGAGCCACAGTCTCCAAACCATACATCATAGCAGGACACACTACTGTCTTGTAAACCTTCCCTTTCACTCTTGCTGCTATCCTTCTGTCACACATCAGCCCTGACACCCGTCTCCACCCACTCCATCCTGCCTGCACCCTCTTCTTCACCTCTTTTCTACACTGTCCATTGCTCTGGATGGTTGACCCCAGATATTTGAAGTCATCCACCTTTACGACCTCTACTCCTTGCATCTTCACCTTTCCACCTGCCTCCCTCTCATTCACACACACGTATTCCGTCTTGTCTCTACTGACCTTCATTCCTCTCCTCTCCAGTGCAAACCTCCACCTCTCCAGATTCTCTTCCACCTGCTCTCTACTCTCACCACAGATTACAATGTCATCTGCAAACATCATGGTCCATGGAGCCTCCTGCCTGGCCTCATCTGTCAACCTGTCCATCACCATTGCAAACAAGAAGGGGCTCAAAGCTGATCCCTGATGTAACCCCACCTTCACCTTGAAACCATTTGTCACTCCATCTGCACACCTCACCACTGTCTCACTATCCTCATACATGTCCTGCACCACCCTAACATACTTTTCAGCTACACCTGACTTCCTCATACAGTACCACTGTTCCTGTCTTGGCACCCTATCATATGCCTTCTCTAGATCCACAAAGACACAATGCAGCTCCTTCTGACCTTCTCTGTACTTCTCCGCCAACACTCTCAACGCAAAAATTGCATCTGTGGTGCTCTTTCTGGGCATGAGTTACTGGATATTTTGTAGTTCATAATTTCTAATAGTTACTAAATAAGTTGTAGTAGTAACTGAATATTTTATAATAGGTAATTAAAGTAGTTATTGAATATTTTATAGTTCATAATTTATAGAAGTATTTGGATATTTAATAGTTAATAGGAATTCTGCTTATGATGTGTTGTAAGCATCATCTGTTCTCTTCCAATTGATGTACCGTGTACCAAAGATATCATAGAAGGGTAGAAAACAGGAGGTGAAGTGTGGGTGACTAAAATATGCATTTGAAAATGGAAACCATTTAATTATCTAGTTACTTCTAAATAAACAGACTGTACAAAAATATCATTCGTTTTGTTTGGAGTCGACATACTAGCATGCTAGCTTTAGCCGCTCTCAGCAGGCCACCTCCTGAGCAGAGCTCCGATTCCTTTTGAGGGTCATAGGTCAGGGCTGCAGGTGCAGATTGGCCTGTTTGTCCCACACAAACAGGAGAAGGCCGCCGTGTGCTTAGCAATGTTAGCGCTAACCTGCTAATGCAGTTATGTAACCTGAAAGCAGCTTTCCTAGGCTAATGGAGCCTCTAGCAGATCTTATGAAATAGCTTCACGCTGTGTTCCAGCTGGGGCTGTGAGATTATGTCGAGGAACACTGGCCAGCAGGGTCAAGTTTGCATAATCTAAAACAATGAGAAAGCTGCTTTATTTTTAGGCCTGGGGGTCGGGGAGTAATTAGTGGGCTAATTGGTGCATTTGATGAAGTTTGAAAGGGCCGTACTCTACATTTTCTTTCTCTAAGGTCCATTTGTGGCAATTTGAGTGCTTTTATGCACCAAAAGTGATTTCTACATGATAGTTTTCCACACTTTCTTCATTCCTTAGAATTCCGCAGGCTGCTTTTGTTGCTGAGCCTTAATGACGGGTAAAAAAAAAATTGGCTGAATTGTGCTGAAATACTGCTTGCAACTTCAGCAAAAACGGGCAGATATGTTACTTTCTATGACATCACAAAAACAACTGTTATTGCAGCACTGTATGGACTGAGTGAACAATATGTGTCGAACCTTCCACGATGTTTACATACTACATAACATATAAGGTATTTTCAATATTTTGAAAGAATATTCTTAATATTTGCTCATGCTCAATGCTGTTTCCATTTGCTTATATTAAATATATATTATTCATTCAGTATATATTGTTCATTGAAAATATACATTTACTTCAACATCAATATATTGACTAATGTCCAGTATACAATAGTTCAGTAGTTCACGTTATAGTTCACACAGTAGGTTGCGTGGTGAGTTGAAACAGCTGTTAGTGTGTAGAGAGTGTTAAGAGAGTGCGCAACTAGCTATCATGGCTAATATTTCTCAGTTCAATTCAGTTCTAAATGTTTTATTGTGACTGTATTGGGGAAAGTGTTAGAATGCTAACTACAAGCACTAGCAGCAGCAGAAACAGAAACTACTATGAGAAAACCTTTCTAGTAAAAGTACGGAAATTATCTACTGAAATAATATTTAGTAGTTCAGTAGAAGTTACTAAATAGTTAATAATAGTTACTTAATAATTTATAGTAGACACTGAAAAATGTCTATTAGTTACTCAATAATTCATAGTACTAAGTCATAGTTGATACTAATAATTCTTAGTAGTTACTGAATTCTTCATTGCAGATGCTATTGTTTATGGTAGATATTGAATAATTCATAACAGATGAAAAATTGAAAAATATGGTAGTTGCTGAATATTTCATAAATGTTACTTGATAATACGGAGCAGTTACTTTATAATTTATAGTAGTTACTGAATAATCTATAGGAAACACTGAATAATTTATAGTACATACTGAATCATTCTAAGTAGATACTAAATAATTAATAGCAGTTGCTGAAAAATTCATAATAGATACTGAATTTTATGGTAGTTACTAAGTAAATTAAAGTTGATAATAATAAGATAAGATAAGTAAATAATTCATACTAGATACTATTCAAAGCAGATGCTGAACAATTCATGGTATATACTGAATAATATATCGCTGTAGTCGGAACAAAACCTCAAAAAAAAAAACTTACTTTATTTTTAATGTAAGTCAATAGAACCAGACATTTTTCCAAGTAATATTGGGCTGTTTCTTTGGATTAGTTCATCATCAACAGGCATTTTCATATTAGGTCTAAAACTGAAAAACATAAAAAAGGGAGAATTTTTCAGAGATGGGGGTTTTGTTCAGAGAGCACTGATATACTAGTCATATTAATTTTATATAATTATATTTTATACAATTTATTTTCTATATTTCTGGATAAATTGTATCTAAAACTACATCAGATTGTCACACAAGTCTACAATTAATAGCAGTTACTGGATCAGTGACATGCTTTAAAGTAAGTTTTTTCTTTTCCTCTAAAGTTGTCATTTTGGAGATATCTATAATTTATTTTCTATATTTCTGAATAAATTGTATCTAAAACTACATCAGATTGTCACACAAGTCAGCAATTAATAGCAGTTACTGGATCATTTATAGATGATAATTGATAGGAGATGCTGAATATTTAACAGTTGATCATTTATAGGAGTCTCTGAATAGTTCCTAGTTAATTTATAGTAGTTATGAATATATATTTTTTTTTCTAGTTGGTAATTTGCTGGATTTACTAAATACGTTATAGTAGTTATTGAATATTTCATAGTTTATTATTATAGAAGTTACTGAAAAATGGATAGTTAATCATTTAGTGTAGTTACTGAATAATTTATAGTAGCTACAGAATATTTCATAATCATTTATATTAGTTAGTGAAAATTTCCTAATTGATTATTGATAATTGGTACTGAATAATTTGTAATAAATACTGAATAATAAGTCTTCAGCCAGATGTTTAAAGGGTTGAACTTCCTTTAGTTTCATTCGGTTTTTCACTTTCTCCCTTTTGCTCTCACTCTCAGTTACATTAGGATTGTGTTGTTAAATTCAGTGGAACGTTGCTGCTGTTTTGATCCAGCCTGAAGGACTCAAGGCCATCGTCCACCTGCTACATTCACACACACATACACACACACACACACACACACACACACACACATAAACGATGAATCACTCCATATTCTTCTTCATCAAAGTCTAAGCTTCATGCATGTTTGGAAAGAAACAGTCGTAAAAAGTAATTACAGTAATTAACATCAAATCTTTTAATGAGTGGGTGCAATTATATGAGAATCTTCTGAGGTTTTCACCACATTTATGCCTGGTTACTGTAAGCAATGTGTTTTGTCAGCACAAAGAAAATGTTTGAGAATTAAAACCCCTCGGTTAGGAAAGCGGTGGGATGCCAGGGCTTCAGTTAGCACAGTGTGTGGTTTTCACTAAAGCTCCACGTTTCAATTTGTAAAACTCAAAAAGTAAAGTGTTGGGTTGAGGTGTTCCTCCAGAATGTCCTGTCTTCTCTGTGGGTCTTCAGGCTTCTTAATGTCTTGTTCATTTGTCTTGTTGCTGGTTGTCCTCTTGTCATAATGTGTCCAGAATAACAGCTTCAGCTTGCTTATCTGGGTTGTCTTGGAGTAAGGGGGTGAGGCTTGATTTGGTCAAGAATTGATTTGGTTGTTTCTTTGTCAACATGGAGTCCTTCAGAAGTAAAGATGAGAAGGGTTCACCACTGCATGATCAAATAGTGCAACAATTCAAGAATAACGTTTCTCAACATGAAACAGCAAAGAACTTTGGGATTTTGTCATCCACAGTACATAATAACATTAAAAGATTCAGAGAATCTGGAGAAATCTCTGCATGCAAGGGACAAGGCCAAAAGTCATTATCTGCTGGCCATGATCTTTGGGCTCTTAGAGGGCACTGCATTTAAAACAGAAACAGTTCTGTAGAGGAAATCACTCCGTGGGCTGAGGAACACTTCCGAAAACCACTGTCTGTGAACACAGTTTTTCACGGCACCAGCAAATGCAAGTTAAAACTCTAAAATGCAAAGAAGAAATTGTGCCTTAACAGAACCCAGAAATGCTGCCACCTTCTCTGGGCCTGAGGTCATTGAAAATGGACTGGGGGGGAAGTGGAAAAGTGTCCTGTGGTCTGACAAATGAACATTTGAAATTCTTTTTGGAAATCATGGACACTGTCCTCCGGGCTAAAGACCACTCACCACTCAGGCATGGGCGAGGTGCACATCTGTGAAGGCACCAATAATGCTGAATAAAATTGACATGTTTTGACAACATATGCTGCAATTCAGTTGACGTCTTTTCCATGAAGCCCTTGATTATTTCAGTAAGACAATGTCAAATCACATTCCCGAACTATTGAGCAGCTGAAATCCTGTATCAAACAAGAACAGGAAAACAACTAAACTCCAGCAGTGTCTCCTCAGTTCCCAAATGCTTACAGAGTGCTGTTAAAAGAAGAGGTGAGGAAACACAGCAGTAGACAGGCCCCCGTCCCAACTGCTTTTGGAACATGTTGTTGGCATCAAATTTAAAATGGGCAGATATTTTTCAAAAAACAATTAAATTTCTCAGTTTCAACATTTACATGCGGCACAGCATCCCAACGGTTTTGGAAACGGGGCTGTAGATATTGTGTGTGTGTGTGTGTGTGTGTGTGTGTGTGTGTGTGTGTGTGTGTGTGTGTGTGTTTGTGTGTGTGT
>NC_051232.1:5199689-5232189 GCF_015220715.1 Pygocentrus nattereri | reverse complement strand
GGCGAGGTGCTGGAGCTACATGGCCCTAAAATATGAGAAAAAAGGTAAAAACAGCAAGATGGCTGGACAAGAGACCGAAGAACCCCACAAATGGGAGAATTTTCTCTTTTACAAAATTACGATAACCACTGTTATCTTAGTTTAGCGATGTTTCATTGTATATATACATATATGTATAACGTTTTCTTGATAACAAGCATAAAAATTCGCTAACTATTACTATGCCAATGTCTTGGCAGCTAGCTAGTTAACTTTCCCATTCCACCTTAAATAGTCCAGCTGTTCTGACGCCTCAAGTGCCACAGTATAACTGCTGCACCATTTAAGGTGGAATGGGAGAATTTGAATGAGAAGCTGGAGAATCTCTGACTTCAGCTTCGTATCACCAAAGAATGAAGGGTGGGCGATAATAAATAATTGCCCACCTCTTTGAAGGCATATGATGCCCTAAATGTAAGTAAAGCCCAGCAGTGAGGAGCTGAGCTTCACCCTCCTCTGCTGTCCCTGCAGACGGGCAGGGTCGCCTACAGAGCGGCGCTAGTAGCTGTTAATGAAGTGATGTTTGTCCCATTTCGCAGGGCAAGAATTCAAACACTACCCCACTGTAACCACTGTAACTCATTTCCAAGGGGTTAGGGTGACAATTAAAAACAAAGGGTAGGGGTAAAAAGAAGAAATGGGATTGGGCCTGACGGTAGTGAAGCTTTTGTCAATATTCCAGAGTGTCTTTTATATCTGTTATAATTGTTCTCAGCACAGCAGTGACGAAAAGAATGAAGTGAACGACTGTGGAGATGGCGGGTGGGGGGGGGGGGGGGGGGGTGAAGAAGGATGTCTCTGAGGGCCTAACTGTTCAGAAACTGCTCTGGTGGTTTGTGAGAGGAACCGTTTGCTCAGTGGTTTCTAACCGAGCACTGAGGAGCGTTTTTGAGTGATAAGGAGGTTCAAACGTCATAAATAACGGCAGGGTGAGCGAGGAACAGCCGGGTGGGCGAGGAACAGCCAGGTGGGTGAGGAACAGCCGGGTGGGTGGGGGGAAGGTTCACATAATACACAATAATTCATGTTAGCCACCTAAATCGTGGGACTGGTTGTAGTTCAACGCTTCATTATGTAAGTTATGGTTGTTCAAATGGAAAGAAATAGTGTTATGTTAAGGAGAAAGGAAGAACCTGCTGAAGTAAGGTTGGCTGGGAGCTCGTGATCCATGTTGTTTATCGCTGCTGTCAGGAGAAAACCTCGTATCTCTGTTTTTGACGTTTTTCAGCTTTGGACACAGTTTGAAAATGCCTGTTGCCCTTTACACCTTGTGTGAATTTCATGATAATTGGACTAAAAGAAACGACCTAAAACGACCTGCAAAAAATCTGGTTCCATTGACTTACATCAAAAGTACAGTAGGTTTTTTCCTTCTCCTGTAAAGTGACCATTTTGGAGATGCGAGGTTTTCATCCGACAACAGCGATCTTTTTATGTGTTAACGTCATGGTTCTATATCGAAGCGTTTTGACAAGGGTTCTATATAGCACCAAAAAGGGTTGTGGTGTTGCAATGATGTCAAGCTTGTAACAATAGAAGAACCCTTTTTGTTGATATACAGAACCCTTTTCAAAAAGGTCCCATATAGAACCATATACAACACATTTTCCATCAATCTGTAGAACCATTTTATTGCACAGAGCCCTTGAAGCATACAAATGGTTCATTGAGAGTTCAGGATTCTTTATAGAACCCGTGAAAAAAAATGTCTTTTTCAAGAGTGTAAACAAGTGGGACGTAGCTAGTACTGTCTGCATGATGGTCTCCAGCTTTGAGCTGCATTAGCTCATTAGGGCTGTGTGAGATTGTTGCTCTCTAGAACCCTGAGTAGGAATGGCTGGTCTGAACGGCAGTGGTCACACGTAAACAGCTGTCCTCAGGGAGTGTGTCCTCCTCAGGGAGTGTTTTCTCCTCAGGGAGTGTTTTCTCCTCAGGGAGTGTTTCCTCCTCAGGGAGTGTGTCCTCCTCAGGGAGTGTGTCCTCCTCAGGGAGTGTTTTCTCCTCAAGGAGTGTTTTCTCCTCAGGGAGTGTTTCCTCCTCAGGGAGTGTTTTCTCCTCAGGGAGTGTTTTCTCCTCAGGGAGTGTTTCCTCCTCAGGGAGTGTGTCCTCCTCAGGGAGTGTTTTCTCCTCAGGGAGTGTTTTCTCCTCAGGGAGTGTGTCCTCCTCAGGGAGTGTTTTCTCCTCAGGGAGTGTTTCCTCCTCAGGGAGTGTTTTCTCCTCAGGGAGTGTTTTCTCCTCAGGGAGTGTTTCCTCCTCAGGGAGTGTTTTCTCCTCAGGGAGTGTTTCCTCCTCAGGGAGTGTGTCCTCCTCAGGGAGTGTTTTCTCCTCAGGGAGTGTTTTCTCCTCAGGGAGTGTTTCCTCCTCAGGGCGACGACTCCACATGTAAAGACTCTGAATTAAAGAGATGTGTCACGGCATCCTCTGACCCTTCAACCTGAGGTAATGACCCGTCCTACAGACGCGACACACTGCTGGCTGAACTCTGACTGAGCTCTGAACTCCAGCGTGTTAAAGTGGACGCTTCATAAAGAGAGAGGGATGGGGGCAACGGAGCGACGGAGAGAAACGGAGTGAAAGAAAGAGGAAAGGAAAGGAAATGAGTGAGAAGAAAGAAAGAAAGAAAGAAAGAAAGAAAGAAAGAAAGAAAGAAAGAAAGAAAGAAAGAAAGAAAGAAATGGGTGAGAAGAGGAAAGGCTTGAGTGCTCTGGCTGCCGCTATGGCTGGTGCTCTGGCTGGTGCTCTGGCTGGCGCTCTGATGGCGCTGTGACTGGCGCTCTTGCTGGCGTTCTGACTGGCGCTCTCGCTGATGATCTGGCTGGTGCTATGACTGGTGGATTGGCTGAAATGTCATTTCCAGTTATTTGTCAGCCCCTTTGTTTCCAAACTTGTGATTACTGAGGGGCAACTTCTCTCTTTGAGTGGATTTGAGAGCAGTTGCCTTCTCAACAGCTGGAAAGAAAGCCTTATAACACAGCTGTGTTAAATTCTAGCAGTTCCATAAGCTGAAGAAGAGATGTGACTCCAAAGAGAGAGCCCATCTCTCTGTCCCTGAGGGTCTGCTTTCCATTTTCTGTAATAATCCTGATACTGTTTTCCATGCATTTTCCAACTGTTCAAGACTGATTCCTCTGTTCCTGGACAGAGCACTCAGAGGGCATGGTCCTCTATTTCAACTCCTAGACAGAGCACTCAGAGGGCATGGTCCTCTATTTCAGCTCTTTCACAGAGCACTCAGAGGGCATGGTCCTCTATTTCAGCTCTTTGACAGAGCACTCAGAGGGCATGGTCCTCTATTTCAGCTCCTGGACAGAGTGCTCAGAGGGCATGGTCCTCTATTTCAGCTCTTTAACAGAGCACTCAGAGGGCAGGATCCTCTATTTCAGCTCTTTGACAGAGCACTCAGAGGGCATGGTCCTCTTTTTGAGCTCCTGGACAGAGCGCTCAGAGGGCTGGGTCCTCTGTTTGAACTCCTGGACAGAGTGCTCAGAGGGCAAGGTCCTCTATTTCAGCTCTTTGACAGAGCACTCAGAGGGCAGGGTCCTCTATTTCAGCTCCTGGACAGAGCGCTCAGAGGGCATGGTCCTCTGTTTGAGCTCCTGGACAGAGCGCTCAGAGGGCTGGGTCCTCTATTTCAGCTCCTGGACAGAGTGCTCAGAGGGCAGGGTCCTCTATTTCAGCTCTTTGACAGAGCGCTCAGAGGGCAGGGTCCTCTATTTCAGCTCCTGGACAGAGCGCTCAGAGGGCATGGTCCTCTGTTTGAGCTCCTGGACAGAGTGCTCAGAGGGCTGGGTCCTCTATTTCAGCTCCTGGACAGAGTGCTCAGAGGGCAGGGTCCTCTATTTCAGCTCTTTGACAGAGCGCTCAGAGGGCATGGTCCTCTGTTTGAGCTCCTGGACAGAGTGTTCAGAGGGCAGGGTCCTCTATCTTAGCTCCTAGACAGAGCGCTCAGAGGCCATGGTCCTCTGTTTGAGCTCCTGGACAGAACACTCAGAGGGCAGGGTCCTCTATTTCAGCTCTTTGACAGGGCACTCAGATGGCAGGGTCCTCTATTTCAGCTCCTGGACAGAGCGCTCAAAGGGCATGGTCCTCTGTTTGAGCTCCTGGACAGAGCACTCAGAGGGCTGGGTCCTCTGTTTGAGCTCCTGGACAGAGCGCACAGAGGGCATGGTCCTCTGTTTGAGCTCCTGGACAGAGCACTCAGAGGGCTGGGTCCTCTGTTTGAGCTCCTGGACAGAGCACTCAGAGGGTTGGGGTTTCTTTTCACCCAGACTCTTTGTATTTTTGGCTGTAAATACTCTAAAGCTCAGCGTTATAAATGCTCCTTGGCTTTTTTTTAGTGGGATAAGCAAAGTTATCCGTGTGAAGTGTTTCAGTCTGCCATCTGAAGGGCAGGAGGGGGACGTTTTAAAATGGTTTAAAATGGTCTTTTAGCAAAGCACTCACAACATTTGCTGTTTCGAGGAAAAGTGGTGAGCGGGTGAAAGTGTGGTTTCCATCAGTGATCTGGATGTGATATCATTTCACTGGTGAATCTTTGTGAATGGGTGCTTTTTTGATCCTCATTATTACTAATATAACCATTAGCTCTTTACTATAGGATGTAAAATCTCTTCATAATAATGCTTCAATAAAAGGTGGTTAAAAGTCAAAGTCTCTGTATCTGATCTATTTAAACCTTAGTGCTGTTTTAACGTGAGCTGAACATTCCGCACTGTTTACAGTAAAGCTCTTCTGACTGTCCACCGTCTGGCTGGACTCAGCTTGACCAGCTGGTGAGGCACGAGACATGAGAGGGGAGTTCAGTCAGCAAATACTGCATAAACACTGTTCTATTCACATATCAGTACACAATAAACTACAGAGTTATAATCCATTTACAATCAGTATGGTCTGTATCAATCGCTTCTGTCTGCACTTCTGACTTTGTTCTATTTGTTTTGACGTGAAAAAATGACAAAAATACGGCATCAACGTGAATGATGTGTTTTTTGGTCCATTAAACAAAGCTTCAGAGATCATAGTGACTTTTCATCGAATGGAAATCATAAGAAATGGACGCGTAGACGGGCTGTCGCACGGTCTGTGCCATAAAGACGTAGTCGGACCGGTGGGGGATGAGTGAGGAGGCCAGAGCGTACACTCGATCCATGAGGCACCTGAAAAGACACGGTCCCATACACAACAGTAGCAACAGCACACATACAATAGGAGCTATCATGGCGAGATAGGGTGTGAGGGAACCAAAAAGGGAACCAAAAGGGCCCCATCCCCACCCGCCATGCTCGTCCAACCGTAACTGGGTAGAAACCTGTGACATGCGGTCAAGGGCCGTGGCAATAGAACCATGGTCCTCGTCGTTAGCAGGAATATATGTACAGCAAGAATCACCTACCATGGCGCAAACCCCGCCCTCTTTCCAGAGGGCCTCTTTCCAGGACCAATATTATGAAATTGCTGCCGGACATTAGCGTTGAACCTGTCCGTTGGGTGTCCACTCTCATCAAACTAGTTAGATGTCAACAATTGGGCGGGCCCGATTTTCGTTTAATCCTTAGTCTCGCCATGGGTCAGCAGTATGATGAGTCTGACTTATTGGAGAACGTTCCTATGCTCTCGCCTAAGAATGATTATCCAGAAAACAGACGTGAGAACAGACGTGAGAAGGTTACTGAATATCAATTGCGCTCTAAAAAGGACAAGGAGTCCAGCGCCGCCGGCGCTGATGATAAATCCCAAAAGCGAACGACATATTCACTCACCACTCGCTATATATGGTCGGAACCTGACGCTATGGACAGGCTCCAGGCTTTGTTGACTAGATATCTGTCCACTCACAAACAGCGTAGGCAGGATTTGTCTCAAGTAACCTCATGTAAGCAGGAGAAGGGTGAGCCAATTGTTAAGTTTTGGGAAAGGTTTAAGAATGTTTGGATTTTCCAGGGTGGTATGGATGTGAATGAGAAAGACCCAAATGTTTTGCTCATTAATACGTTCATGAGTAACTGTCGTGCTGATTGTCAGCAGATGCTGAAAATGCAGCTAACTGATCGGAGTAACTTGAGAATACAGGATGTAGGGAGGAAGCTTCGTATGATGGAATCAGATAGGTTGTTTGATATGGCCCCTAACACAGTTCTGTTGCAATATCAGGGAAATCCAGGTTCAGGTCAGGTTAGATCTAACCGCAGGCCGGACAGGCCAGCCCCTGATAGAAAACTAGGGAACTGTCATTACTGTGGCAGGGAGGGTCATTGGCAGCCAGAGTGTAGAAAACATGCGTGGGACTTGAAGGCAAAGGGTCCTCCTCGTCCTCCTGGCCCTTTTCCTCCACCTCCCCCAGTATCTGACTTTCAAACACAAACATGGCATAAGTTGAAAGTTTGTTCCGATCTTTTTGTTGTTACCAGTGATTTCTATCAGTGGGGAACTGTCAGAGACAATGTTGTGCTGATCCACTCGTACCAGCACAACACACAAATGCTCAGTGTCACTGCAGTGCTGAGAATGATCCACCACCCAAATAGTAGCTGCTCTATGGTGGTCCTGTGGAGGTCCTGACCACTGACGAACAAGGCAACAAAGTATGTCGAGAAACCGATGGACTACAGTCTGTAACTCTAGAACTGCAAAGTAGTTCTGATAAAATGAACAAGGAATGCTGTTTCTCCATGAAGCGGTTGGTCAGCCAATCAAATGTGAAGATCAGAAAGACATAGTGTGGAAGAAAACGTTGAATTAATCAGAAGATACCATGGTGAGGTCAGTTTCATGGCGTCCTTTCGACTGGAGTCTGGATGTACTTTGCTGGTTAGCCGCTCAGTTGGGAATGGGCCTCGTCAATGGCCGATGAAAACTGAGCCTGAGTTGTGCTTCCAGGTTTCTTTTGCCTTCGGAGTCAAGTGGCGTTCGTCCTGCTTGCCCAGGGGTTGCAACCCAAGCGTTAAGAAGAGCCATTTTGCTCTTTCAACAAAAATCAAACCACCTTGAGAGCCACAACATTTGTGTCCATTTAACCATCTTGGCTGTAAACATGTCTCAGTACATATTAATATCTTAGTGTAGGCTAAAAACATAATATAAACAAAAACACAGACTTACTTTGCTCTGCTTTAAGCTTCAGCTCAGCTATAACTACTTTTCTCGCATCTCCAGCAGGAAACTTTTACAAAATTAGAACAGGTTCTCGTAAAATGTCTCTCAAAGTTCAATGATTTATGTGGCTGAAGTTGCTTCTCATTCACCAGCATCTTGTTCTAATTATCAAGTTCCACCTTAAACGGTGCCTGAGGTGCCAGAATGTCATTTAAGGTGGAACGGGACAATTCAAACAAGAAGCTAGTGAATGAGAAATTCAGAGCGAGACTTTGTGACTTTTCCAGTTTGATAGTTTCTTGATGCAGATTAAACGTATCAGGAAACCATCTGGAGTGATTATAAAGTCCACTCATCTCTAAATTATGAATGCTTGTCTTAAATCTTTTTCTTTGACTTTTCGTTAGCTACTAGGTAAGCTAGTAGATTAGTACTAGAACTAGAATTAGATTGTTGTCTGTGTTGCTATGTGATCAGCAGTCTGTACTGATCTTCAGGTAGGGTTAAAGGCTGAATTAGCAGTTCTACATTAACTCCAGTGTTTATTAATTACCATTAATAGTTAAAACTGTGTTGAATGACCAGCAGAGCTTTATTTTTCCTACCAAGGAATATTATTTTATTTTGACCTAAACACTTCATTCTGCTGTGGAGCTGCAACAGGGCAGTAAAAAATTCGCAACTGGAGAGCCACATGTCGCCAACCCCTGTTCTAGCCGAATTTTGACCAAACTAAAGATCTCTCTCCACTATTGACTTGTTCATTTTCATGGTTGTTTATTCATCAGTCGCTTGTTTTTGCCAGCTTCAAGCGTGGCCTGACCTGGTGTCTGGTTCGTGGTTCTTTTCTCGCAGCACCACACTTTTTCTCTGAATTTTTTGGGTTCCTCGAACAGCCTGGTATCCTCAAGGCTCCAGAAACAATGGTCCTGTTTGATGGAGCTCGAAGATCAAGGTCAACAACGGTTCAGTTGTTATCCAGGGAAAGAGAAAAAACAGACCCACATACTGTCCAAAACAACAACGAAGCGATTGTGCCGCGGCATCGTGAGAGTCATGTGACGTTCTTTTGAGTGAATGGAGTTACAGTATCAGGAGAAGGAAGACTTGATTTTGCTTTCTGTTGGCATCGTTGATGAGAGGATGAATGACAGCAACACTGTCACAACCGCTGCTGCATTTTTATTTTCATTCGATTTTTCTTAAGAAGTGCTTTCGTTTGATTTCTAGAAGCTGGAGGTAGAAAAATGTATCAATGATTCAGACACATCGGTCTGAAGATGGAATTCAGTTGCATCAACATCAGAATGTTAGGATCGATTATAAGTTGACATGATAGCATTCAAAGAGATCTTTGTGCTCATGTTTTAGCCCGAATTAAAATTTCAGGCTACTTTTAAAAAAATTCTAATTCGGAGCAAAACTTTCAAAATGAGTACGAATCGCATTTGTGCAAAGTTTGAGATTTTATCATGCATTGAACTATTTCCTAAAGAATCGTCATTGAATTGTTGGGAAATTTGAGATTCCATGATGTGTTGAATCTTTTCCTAAAAAGTCATAATTGAATCATTGTGAAACGTGAGATTTTCTGATCAATTTCTAAAAAATAGTACTTATTTCAAATTTCAGATATTATGATGCCTGTAAGAGTTTGCAAAGAATCACAGGAAAAAATTGACAATTTGATGCACGAAATCAATTTTAAAAGAATCAAGAAATTTAAGATTTCGTGCTATGGTGAATCATTTCTTGAATGACAATTGAATCATTTTGGAATTTGAGATTTTATGATACATGGATTCATTTCCTAAAGAACCAAAATTGAATCAATGGTAAACTTAAGATTTTATGATACAAGAAAACTTTGAATAAATTATTGTAACTGAATCATTGTAAAATGATTCAGTTAAAGAACTGTCATTAAATCTTTGTGGAATTGGAGATTTTTGATGCATTGAATCGTTTTTAAAGAGTCGTTACTGAATCATACTGAAATTTAATATATTATGATTCGTAAAAGTGTTTCCCTGAAAAATAATCATTAAAAATAAGGACATAGCAATTGACTGAGTTGAAATTTGAGACTTTATTATGCACATTATTGTTTCATAAAGAATCCTAATCAAATTGCTATGAAATTTGAGATGGTATGATGCATGGAATCATATCCTAAAGAATTATGATTGGGTGTCAATGCACGGAATCGACTTGTAAATAGTTATAGTCTAAATGCGGTCAGAGATTTGGACGCCTGGTCAAATCTCATTTGTTACTGTGCTCTAATTCTCCAAATTTCTCCATCCAGATTCATTCAGCTGTTCAGTCACAGAGTTTTAGTGCAAACTTTACATTCCTGCCAAAAAGCGATCTACATCATCTGCGTTAGAGCCATCTGAGAGTGTTAGTGATTTCTCTCATTCTGCATTTCTCTCTCTCTCTCTCTCTCTCTCTCTCTCTCTCTCTCTCTCTCTCTCTCTCCCTCTCTCTCTCTCTCCCTCTCGTCTAGTCATGCTTTGCGATGGCTGTTTCTCAGCGGTAAGGCAGCCAGTGACTGTGAGTCACGGGAAAGCTCCAGCTGGAGGCCATGGTGCTGCAGCTGGATGGGATTAAAACTTGGCCTGTCTCCTGCTCCACACCCACAATGCCAAAGAAACATCCAGAGCCAGTTCAAGTAGAGTTCTACTGTAGAATCCTGGCATATTTAGCTAATATTTTAGCATTCTGGCTATGAGGACACTCACGGAAAGCTTCTTTAGGGAAACGAAATGGGTTCTTTTCTCATTCTTCAGTGTTTTTTTCTCCAACAATCCTTGTTTGACATCTTTATTTTTAAGAGTTTAGAGCTTAGTCTGTGGTCAGTCTTCATTCTTCTATCCAGGAAATAACTGAGGTACCTCAAGTTAGTGGTTCTCAAACTGGCCATCAGGGCCACCCAGATGGTCCACATTTTTGTTCTACCCCTGTATGTTGGGAATTGGGATTGAAAAAATGTGGACCATCTGGGAGTTCCTGGGGGCCTGTTTGGGAACCACTGCCCTGAGTAAAACCTCCAGATTTTCCTCCTGGTCACATGGCTGGTCACATGGCTGGTCACATGAGCTGTCATTATGTTCCAGAAAACTCACCCAACTCAACATTTCTGCTATTCTCAAACTTCTCAGGCCTCATTCTGAGATAATTATTTATTTGTCCATTGGACTTTAAAGTGCCATTTCCATATTGGCTCCCTGCTGGTCACATGATCTGGCTTTATAACTAATACACAATGCCTACTGGCAGTTAATAAAGAAGGCAGAAGGGTTGTCAGTTGACCAGCTGAGAGGCTGACCCATAATGTATTACTTTACATTCCTGTAATATTAATATACTTCACAATATTTCTGTTCAGAGTTGGTAAAGATGCCAATTATTCTAGGCTAGACATGCTAAGTGATCCATGTGGGGATCCCTGCTGAACTTCCTTCATCACTGTCCATCATGCCAGAACCATATATGTGGTGGGCCAAATGCCTCAATAATGTTCTCCCAGCTCGTGGTCACATGGCCGCACATTGATGGCTGGAAAAGCCTTCCAAGCATGTCCTGTGGACTTTGGAGACACTTGTGTTTGGTTCTTCATTGAGGTTGGAATGAAGTTGGAATGGTTTAACCATTCCAGAATCAGGAATTCAGACCATTTTCTTGATTTTCTTAGAAAGCAGGAGAATTTTGGTTAAGACGCTCAAAAGCGTTAATTTCAATATTATAATCTATACAGCCTTCTGCCCGATGACTGCTGGGATAGGCTCCAGCACCCCCCCGCGACCCTGACAGAGAAGCGGCTTAGAAAATGGATGGATGGATGGATGGATGGATGGATGGATGGATGGATGGATGGATAATCTATACACAAATACATGGTTACAATGTTTTTATTCAATATATTTCACTTTTATTTTTGTATATGTCAATATATTTCACTTTACGAACAATAATATGTCTCTTACATAGTAATATACTGTTAAAATATATTACAGGAAAGAATAATTAAAATAGACTTCTTCTTTTTCTTTTTGTCAAGTTACCAGTCTCGATATTTCATCATCTTTAATGTTTACATTGATTCATTAGGCTCATATCCCAACTATCTTACAGTGTAATCATATTACAGAGGTTGGATTCTTGCTCAAGGACTCATTTAGTGTGGTTACCCAATCAGGGAATCGAACCACCCAAACAATCAGACCTAATTAAAAACCCCTAGAGGCTGTTTACATTTAAAACATTTGGTGGGTGCTTTTATCCAAATCATGTTATAGTTTAAATCATTTTGTAGAAGTAGACGAAGGAATCATTTGGAGTCTTGCCCAAGGACTTCTATTGATATAGCATGGTCGTCTGGGCCAAGAATCAAACCCTGATCTCCAATGTGAATAGCAGCAGTGTTACCATCTGCTTGGAATGTCATAGAATTTTTGGAAAAAATGTGCATTAGTCATCCTCAGATGGTCCAGAAGGTTTTAGTACAGTGTGTAATGTTGTGAAAATATGTCATCCATTCTCAGGACTGTGGACGGGGTTGGCGGAGGGGCAGCTGATAACAGCTAGTCGCTATCTAATGAGAATACCATTCATGGTTTCAGCACAGCTCAGCCAATGCTGGTTTCCAGCAGTGAAAAAAAGTACTGTACCTCAGGATCTGTGGAAAATGGGCATTGGCAGTTTTATTCCTAGGCATGTACAGTAAATTTCCTTTATATATGCTTTTCAAATCTACCAAGAACACATTGTCTGTTCTCAGCTCATCTTTCAGTAGTGGCAAGTCTTTTGTTGATAAGCTATTTGAGAGAAACTGCCTCAAGAACCATGTGCTGAAGGCATTCTGTGACCTGTTTTTGCCAGGGTTGACCTCAGACACCATTCCTAATATATAGCAGAACCCTAAAGAGAGAAAGAGAAAGATAGGAATGATTTAAAGTGGAGGTCCCAGAGTTCTCAGAAGGAATATCTAGAGTGAGACACCTGCACTTGTTGGTGCCATTCTTCTCTAATCCGATCCTCCTGCACCTAAACGTCTTTGTGTTTCTCTGTCAATAGGATTCCATAGATTCCTAACCAGAAGGCTTTGAGTGCAGCTTAGGCTAAAAAAGACAAACATGTACTGCATAGCACTGAAGGTCATAGCTATCAGGAGGACTTGGTTATGTAACTGACAGGATCTCGTCAACATCTATGGGTGTTGTCGTTGTGGACAAATCTGCTGTCAAAGGTCCTGATATCATATCTAATTCCAGTGGTTTCCCTCTAGAAGTGAGAAAAACAAGTTGATTTTAGACACATACCATGTGTGAGGGAACAAGGCAGGTACATGTTGTCTCAGAACATCCGTAGCCTCCCGTTTACCTTGTTGCAAGTTTTACGCCCATGGCATTTTCTGAAGACTCATGAGGAGCTTTGATTTGATTTTTAGAATTATCACAGAACCCACCTTTAAGAATGTAAGCACAAACCTTTACATCATGATGTCTTTCAGATGAAGATACATACATCATATTTCCAAAAATATTCGCTCGTCTGGCTTCACACACACATGAACTTGATTGACATCCCATTCTTTATCCATAGGGTTTAGTATGATGTCGGCCCACCCTTTGCAGCTATAACAGCTTCACCTTTTCTGGGAAGGCTTTCCACAAGGGTTAGGAGTGTTTATGGGAATTTCTGACCGTTCTTCCAGAAGCACATTTGTGAGGTCAGACACTGATGTTGGACGAGAAGGCCTGACTCACAGTTTCCGCTCTAATTCATCACAAAGGTGTTCTATGGGGTTGAGGTCAGGACTCTGTGCAGCCCAGTCAAGTTCTTCCACACCAAACTGGCTCATCTACGTCTTTATGGACCTGCTTTGTGCACTGGTGCGCTGTAATGTTGGAACAGGAAGGGGCCGTCCCCAAACTGTTCCCACAAAGTTGGGAGCAGGAAATTGTCCAAAATCTCTTGGTGCTGAAGCATTAAGAGTTCCTTTCACTGGAACTAAGGGGCCGAGCCCAACTCCTGAAAAACAACCCCACACCATGATCCCCCCTCCACCAAACTTTACACTTGGCACAATGCAGTCAGACAAGTACTGTCTCCTGGCAACCGCCAAACCCAGACTCATCCATTGGATTGCCAGACGGAGAAGCGTGATTTGCCACTCCAGAGAACACGTCTCCACTGCTCTAGAGTCCAGTGGCGGCGCTTTACACCACTGCATTCCACGCTTTGCATTGCGCTTGGTGATGTAAGGCATCGATGCAGCTGCTCGACCATGGAAACCCATTCCATGAAGCTCTCTACGCTGTTCTTGAGTTGATCTGAAGGCCACATGAAGTTTGGAGGTCTGTAGTGATTGACTCTGCAGAAAGTCGGTGACCTCTGCGCACTATGCCCCTCAGCATCCACTGACCCCTCTCTGTCATTTTACGTGGCCGACCACTTCATGGCTGAGCTGCTGTCGTTCCCAATCGCTTCCACTTTGTTATAATCCCACTGACAGTTGACTGTGGAATATTTAGTAGTGAGGAAATTTCACGACTGGACTTGCTGCACAGGTGGCATCTGATCACGGTACCACGCTGGACTTCACTGAGCTCCTGAGAGCGACCCATTCTTTCACTAATGTCTGTAGAAGCAGTCTGCAGGCCTAGGGGCTCGGCTTTATACACCTGTGGCAATGTGTACATTCAATCAAATAGGTCTGAATGTTTGACTACTACTGACTTTTGACTGATACAGTCCTCCTCTTCCTGCTTGTTCAGGTAATGTTCTCAGCTTAGTTTAGGTCAGTGAACAAGCAATGTTACACCATGGTATTCATCATTAAAGACAGAGTCAGGAATTGCTGAAATCAAGAACATCCCAGTCGTAACTTCAAAGTTTACCAGCAAACAGTAAACCTAAAACGATCAGGCATAACATTATGATCCTTGTTTCTACACTCATGGTCCATCTTATCAGCTCCACTTACTGTATAGCTGCACTCTGTAGTTCTACAGTTACAGACTGTAGTCCATCTGTTTCTCTGATACTCTGTTACCCTGTTCTTCAGTGGTCAGGACCCCCATGGACCCTCACAGAGCAGGTACTATTTGGGTGGTGGATCATTCTCAGAACTGCAGTAACACTGACAACGTGGTGATGTGTTAATGTGTGTTGTACTGGTCTGAGTGGATCAGACACAAAAACCTGCCTCAACCCACAGCAATAAGTTTAAGCCCAAACCTGATCTGAGCTTGACATAATTTAGTCTGAATCCGACCTGATCCAAACCCCATGATGTTTTCTCTAAATCTGACCAGAACTGGCCTATCCTCACTCAAAATGCCGAACAAAATGTGGTAGGATAGCTGGTTAATTACTGTATACCAAAAGTAACAGCCACCAGGAATAATTAAAATAAAAAATAATGTAAAATATTTAATCACTCAGCTATACAAGATTAGTTTTGCATTCTGCTTTAACAAATGAATTTGTCCAGCAGCGCTTTCTTTTCCAACATGAGCTCTTCAGACGAGTATTTTGACCTTCAGTGTGCGGGACATTGTTAAAGTTTAAAGAACCTCCAAATACCTTGAACGTTTCAATGGTGTCCTAGAACTATACATCCAAGCCAAGAACATTCAGGAACTTTTATTTTGAGTACCAAAGGCCTGATTGTATCAATTGCAGCAGTTCCTGTCTGGTGCTTCAAGATCTTAAAATACCATCCTGAATGGCCACTCCTGTACTTTCCCCAACACACACACACAGGGCTTTCTTTTTGGAGACCCAGCAAGCTTCCGTCCCTGGTCAATGAGCTGCATTCATGTCTGGTGCCCCCGAGCTACTCTGGACCTCGCTCTATCACTAACAACATTTTATCCCGACCTGTCCCGACGCACAGACGTGCACTTAAGCCAGGCACGTGTTGGCCCGCGCCTGCTTCTCCTCTTTCTCGGTTCTTTGTTTGAAAGTGAACTAGGTCAAGAACTAATTCCGTGGGCAACACAGGAGGTGTTTTACGGCCCCCTCACTCCCCCGGCCTTCGTGCCATTCGTCAGCTCCTGCGCAGGCACAGTAAATTAACCTCGACACAAAAGGAACGAATGGGCTGAGAAGGGCCCGGAGACAGAGGGAAAAAAAATGTGATTATCAGGTGCTTCAACACATGCTGACATGCGCCAAACAGAAAAAAAGCCTTGTTTGCTTGAGTGCTTGAGTTTTCCTGGTGCTTATCGTCCCTGTGCCGACATTTCCCTGAATCGCATCCATGTGCCCTTTCTTTTTCACTTATTATGAATGTGATCAAAAGTGTTGGAAGCCAAAGAACCCTTATACACGGTGTTGTCACTGTTTTGCTGTACTTGCTCAATGTGGTTATGTAATAACATGGTCAGTAATGCAATTAATCGCATTTACATTTCATGCATTTATTGACTGGATTGAGCCGGGACTTCCAAATGTGATAAAAAGACAAAGTGAAAGGGTATTATTTGCTAATAAGTATGAACTTTTGCATATTATGGTTGGGTAGTATTAATAACATGATAATAACGCAGTCGTAACATTATTATTACATGTTATTGCACAAACGTGAGGGAAAACTCATCATATATTTCATTTTCAGCCAAAACAGCCCTTAATTATAAGTTATTCATTTTTCAGGAGGAGGAGATTTGATATAAAATAACCCACAATTTGAAATTGGTTCAAAAACATATTTAAAAAAATGGAAAATAAAAAGAAATTCCTAACAATTAAGAGCTGGTAGACCACCAAGACTGTCTCAGCCAGATAATCTCAAGAAAAGAAGCTGTTTGGTGTTCTCAGAACAATGCACTGACCACCCCAGAGTCCACTGAATGTTTTTGAGATTACCTGGATCATGAGCAGCACAAAGTGAAACCAACAAGTTTTGGAGGTGTGGCTGTAGATTTCTTTGAGATATTGAAACTGAGTCTCCTGAAAGGAATGGAAGCTGGACTGAAGATAAAGAGTGGACACACTAAAAACTGAAATATCTGACATTGCATTTGGTGGCTCTGTGTGAAAATCATCAGAACCTCCACATAATGCCTTAGAACTGCCACGAACCTCTGAGGAACGCTTGCTTTTAAGAGCATATGATTTTCCAACCATGTCTTCCATGCCCACCTGGTTTGTTTTTTGATCCTCTTCAGGTCAGAGTTCACTATAGGGTTGAGCATCCGAAAGGTTAGGCGCTATCCCCCTCTTTAATCCTTTGAGCCTTCAGTAAAAAGGAGCAAGCCATATGCCTGCAAGGCCCTCAACCCATCTGTTCTGAAGCCACTCTGCAATTTGAGTAGACGACTAAAATGTTCACTCCATTTGGGTCACAATCCCATTCAAATGCCCATCTCCAATTCTAAAGAGAAGAACAATGTCAATCTACAGTGAAATTCTGCATTAATGCACTGTATTCCTTAAATGTAGCAGATGTAGCAATGAACTGTATTTGGAAATACAGATTTATAACAGATTCTCTTGGAACTATAATATATTTTATGGCATGTTCACACATGGTAGGTCTGGTGGGACAGGTGAGCATAAATATTTGCAGTTTTTTAAAAAATGCAATAAGCTAATTACCGTGATTTTACTAAGATGTTCTAATATGGGAATTGAGGGCCAATGGCAACATCCAGTATTTTCTGTTGCGCATATTTGGCAATGTTGACACATAAACATGAATAAAAAGTAGAAATTGAGACTAAATCCTGGATGACTACATGGTATTACAACAATTGGCCTTGCAGGCAGATTTCAACATGGTAGTACAGCATGGATCCCAAATGGTAGGTTTGGTAGGACAGGTGAGGATCAATTTTAGCAGTTTTTTTTTTTTAAAGCAATAAGCTACTGAAGGCCATGCATTACAGCGATTTCACTAGGATGTACCAACTGTGGGCCGATGATAATATCCAATGTTTTTCTTGTGCATTGTTGTCAATGTTGATACATAAATATCTATAAAATGAAGAAGCTCAGACTAGATCTACCTGGATTAGCTTGACAGAGAAACATAGTATATAGCCCAGGGTCACCCAAACATTCTGGTCTTCCAGAGTTCATTAAATATGGCATTCAATGTCAGATTTGAATATTGGATAAATCTGAATATCTGTCAACACATATCTACCAATTCTGGTATGATTCTGACCTTATTGTGCATCCCTACCCTGCACTGCAGTGTGGTAAACCATGGTGATACGTGGTCTCCCATGACTTACTGCTTTAGAATATCACAATTCAGATGAGATGTAAATAAATATGCTTTAGCCAGAGTTCAGCATGATTACTGTCTCCAAGTGTATATCATAAAATCTGCCCAATCATTGATTTCTAACCTATATGGCTGCGTTTATGTACTGTAGTGGGTAAAAGTGGCCAAAATCAGATTTTTTCTTCATGTGTGACACAGATGTGTTGTCTGTGTGGCAGGGTGAACAGCCAAAAAATGCATTGAATCTGATATTTTCAATTCCAATTTGAAACCCTTTCATACGTGGTACTGAAATCCAATACATATCTGAAACATAGCAATGCAACTCGGTCTGAACAGCCAGATCAGAATTCATGCAGCTTCTAAGTCAATGCAACTCAACATTTGTCATATTTTTTCACTGCTGAGACCTCGTAAACATCCGGGGTGATATTTCTGTACCAAATTAGAAGAGACGTTTCCAAAACTCTCAATGTTTGAAGAGATTTCACAAGAAATGGCTGAACGCGGCTGTAGGAGAACGAGGCTGCAGCGCAAAAGATCAGTTTAAAGTCTGAAAGCAAAGTTCAAAGAATCTGAGGACGCAAACCAAAGAAATGACCATGGTCACGAATCGTGTCCTTTTTATGGCGAGCTCAAAGACGTTCTGGTTGATGAGCCCAGCTGTCAGTCAGCGAGGCTTCTTGATGGCTCCTGTGATGCTGGTGAAGATGAAACTGAAACCTCTGGAAGCAACCGGCATTCGTTGGCAGTTGTGATTGTTTACCTCTGGATGAACCAAGTGAAGCAACATGAAGCTCTGGTCTTTTGTGCATGATGGTCAGTTTAGGAGCTGATCTGTTCAGACTGATGTCACATACAGATCAAGTTTTTAAAAATCAGATTTAGTGAGAAAATCGGATTTAGGCCACTTTTGCCTGCTGTGTAAACGTAGCCTATGACTTTTGTTACATGTTTAGAAACATGTTAGTGTTGAGCATGCCACAGCTATATAGCATAGTGGTTAACACTACTGCCTTCCAGGTGCCAAAGACGGGTTCATTTCCTTGCTCAGGCAGGCATATACCGATAAAAACCTTGGGCAACACTCCAAATGTCACAGTTTAACATGATTAAATTGTAAGTCACTCTGGATAAGAGCATCTGCTAATGGCATAATGTTGCAATGTATCATTTTCTGCTTTGATGTGGACCAAAAGAACCATACTATACACTCCCCGGCCACTGTATTATGTTCAATTGCTTGTTAACACAAATAGCTAATCAGCCAATCACATGGCTGCATCTAAGTGCATTCAGAGGTGGTCAAGACAACTTGCTGAAGTGCAGACCGAGCATCAGAACGGGGAAGAAAGGGGATTCTGAACTCTGAACGTGGCGTGGTTGTTGGTGCCAGACGGGCTGGTCTGAGTATTTCAGAAACTGCTGATCTACTGGGATTTTCACACACAACCATCTCTAGGGTTTACAGAGAACGGTCCGAAAAAGAGGAAATATCCAGTGAGCGGTCAGTTGTGTGGACGAAAATGCCTTGTTGATGTGAGAGGTCAGAGGAGAATGGGCAGACTGGTTCCAGATGATAGAAAGGCAACAGGAACTCAAATAACCAACCAAAATCTCTGAGGAACATTTCCAACACCTTGTTGAAAGTGTGGCATGAAGAATTAAGAAAGTTCTGAAGGCAAAAGGGGTCCAACCTTTCACTAGCACTGTACCTAATAAAGTGGCCGGTGAGTGTAGATATAAATATCCTTAAAATAAAGCTTTCTGTACCAAAAGTTATTTAGGAATGTGTATTTTCAAGTGCCTATAATATGAATATTGTAAATGAAGTAAAGTACTAGCTGTAATTTTACAGCAATTGTTTTTCTTTTGAGCAGCTTTGGACTGAGGAGAAGAGAGGAAGTGGGACTAATTTGAGCCAAAAACACAAACACATATGAAAGTATGACCACACGGCTACCAAATCATCAAGGTTGACTTTTCATTTAGTCCCTGTCTCTCCAAATACAGTTCCGTCGGAACGACTCCACCTGAATAAATAAACAGTTCTACTGCACTTTTGCTCCAAGACAAGAACCAATAAACTCAAACCTTATTAGACAGTTAGAGCCTGGCTTTCCTTTCTCACGTTCCCCTAACCTAGTTTTTCACCTCTCTTCAGGCCTTCCTGGGAATATCTTTGCTTGGGCGGAATAACGTTGATTAGTCATGGTCTTTGTGATGGTCAGTGGCCGAACCTGATCATGTGCTTTGGTGATTAACTAAGGCAGTTAGACTCCAGCGCAGGTTGTTTTTGTGTTGATCCTGTCTTCTTTTACAGAAACTCTAAAAGTCTGTTAAGTGCATATTTTCGGTCGAGCACATCTGCTGTTCACCGTTATTCAGGGATCCACACTGAAGTGCAGGAGCTCTTCCATTAGCTATATTACCATATGCTAAGAAGTCAGCAGTTGGCCAGAGTGTGACAACCATTGGCTTGTGCTAACAAGGCTGTGGTCAGCAAACCTGTGCTAGGACCTTTAGAATGTACTAATGAGACAGTCACACTATGCTAGACAGACAGTGCTAGAACATGACCCTATACTAACAAGACAGTTGTCAACCAGCATGTGCTAGAACCATTAGCATGTATTAGCAACTCAGTGGTTAACAAGACTGTGCTAGAACCATTGGCATGTACTGACAAGACAGTGGTCAAACAGACTGTGCTAGATCCTTTAGCATGTTTTACCAGGTCAATGGTTAACCAGACTGTGCTAGAACCATTAACATGTACCTCCAAGTCATTGGTTATTTAGACTGTGCTAGAACCATTAGCATGTATTAACAAGGCAGTGGTCAACCAGACTGTTCTAGAGCCATTAGCATGTACTAAGAAGTCATTGGTTAACCAGACTATGCTAGAACCATTAACATGTACTATCAAGTCATTGGTTAATTAGACTGTGCTAGAACTATTACCATGTATTAACAACTCAGTGGTTACCCAGACTGTGCTAGAACCTTGAGCATGTACTAACAACTCAGTGGTTACCCAGACTGTGCTAGAACCTTGAGCATGTTCTAACAAGGCAGTGGTTAAACAGACTGCAGTAGAACCATTAGCATGTGCTAGCAAGCTAAACAAGTAGCTTCCACGGCTGCTCTCCTCGGTATTCCTTTGCTGCGGAACCGCAGGGTTTAGTTTGTAGCAGGATGACTGTGTGGAAGCAAGGCGTGGTGTAATGACCGTGCATGCCCGCGAGCGAAGAGGCTCTCTGAAAGATTCATGAATGGAGTGAAGAGCTTGGCACACGTCTGGAACCCGACGAGCGCTCGCCTCACCTCCACCCAACCCTCGCGTAGCCGCAGCACTCCATCACGGTGTCAGCTGTAGGAATGCTAAAGAGAATGCTGCTTCCTATTTCTCATCCGTCTGTCTGCTTCTCGCCGTAGATGCAAGGTTTAGTTCCAACAGCAGCGATATGTTATAATAGCACTGTTTTACATCGGATTTATATATTTAAGTTGAATGGAACATTGGCATGTAATTTACCCGCTCGCAGGCAAAGGTCGAATGAGAGGCTTTACTGATGAAAACACAATCCAAGATCAAATCAACGTCAATAAACAGGCTTAGGTCAGATCCAAAAAGGCCGAAAAACACAGAAGCCCAAACAAACAGGCAAGCAGTCCCGAAAAGGGTCAGGCAAAAAGGTCAAAATCAGGGCAAAAGGTCAGAACCAGAACCAGAACCAGAACCACAACACAGACAGACGCAACCCCTCGCAAAGAACCAGGCCCACAAGCCCGGGCTTCATCCCAAACTTAATCAGCGAGCTGCAGGTGGACACGATCAGCACTCTGGAGAGCAAGAGCGCTGATTGGAGCGCGAGAACGAGGCAGGAGTCATGCGATCCCCCAGGGGGTTCTGGGAGATGGAGTCCAAAGAGACCTCAGAGCCGAAGGGCGTCATGACAGACTAGACCAAGGCTCTAATTATCCCTCTTCGAGAGCGAGCTAGCAGGGCTGGAATTTTCCACGGATCACCCTGCAGCTCTGAAATATTCCTCATTAAATGCGCAGCCGTTTGTTTGTTTTCTTACTGGCCGTTCCAAAAGTATGCCAGCAGTTTCCTGACTAGACTCCTGCGCTGTTAGACTGTATTCAATGAGTCTATTTATCAAAAAAAAAGGCAACCAACGAGGCTAAACTTCCACTGGAAGTCGTTAAGCTAAGCTAAGGCCTCATTTATCACAGTTTGGTTCCCTGTTTCGGAGCAGAATATGGCACCATTCTCACAGCAAACTCTCTGACCTACCAGTCCCTCATTCCGATCTTCAGGAACAGGACAAAAATCAAGTGCACACTGCTTTCCCACTTTATCCCAAATGTACTCGCCAACTACTCGCTCTAGTTCTAGCACTGGTGCTGCAAGGCTGAGCCTGCTGAAATATAAACAGCAGCACAGACCAGCAGACATTCTATGCTGGTCTAAGCTGGTTTATGCTGGTTTATGGTGGGCTGGTGCTGGTTTCCCCGGTTACCCAGCATAGTCCGGTTGGCTGACCAGCATTTCAGCATGCAAAAAGCAACACATCGCTGTTGTTGGAGCGAAACCTCGTATCTCCAGAATGAGAGCTTTACAGGAGAGGGAAAAAACCTGCTTTACTTTTAATGGAAGTCAATGGAACCAGAATTTTTGGGGTCATTTAAGGGTTTTCTTTTGTCCATTTGTCATGAAATTTACAAACAATGTAAAGAACAACAAGCATTTTCAAATGATGTCAAACACTGAAAAACTGACCAAAACGGACGAGGTTGTGTTCCGACCGCAGCCGTGTTTTTTCCCTGGTGACCGGCTGTGCTGGCCTATGCTGGTTTTTCTAGCAGAGAACACCTAAGAAAGCGTTCAAACTGCGAAGCTAAACAACCAAACTTCAGACGGCAAACGTGTGTTGGCTGATCGCGCACTGTTGGGATGAAAGGGAATTGTGTGTAACTGTGATTTTTCACCAAATCGTTCCCTGAAAGTGGGAAAATAAGGAGGAAAGAAAGGGTTAAAGGAGCCGTGTGCGCAGAGCTAAAGCAGCAGAGCAACATCAGAGCAGCAGCCAGTCAGACAGTTACACTGTGGAAAAGTGATGACATCCCCATGAATCATAACCAGAGAGAGAGAGAGAGAGAGAGAGAGAGAGAGAGAGAGAGAGAGGAAGAGAGAGAGAGAAAGAGAATGAAAGGAGAGAGACAGACAGAAAGAGAGAGAGACAGAGAGAGAGAGAGAGAGAGAGAGAGAGAGAGAGGGAGGGAGAGAGAGAGAGAGAGAGGGAGGGAGAGAGAGAAAGAGAGGGAGAGAGAGAGAGAGAGAGAGAGAGAGAGAGAGAGAGAGAGGAAGAGAGAGAGACAGAGAGAGAGAGAGGGAGGGAGAGAGAGAAAGAGAATGAAAGGAGAGAGACAGATAGAAAGAGAGAGAGAGACAGAGAGAGAGAGAGAGCGAGGGAAAGTAAGAGAGAGAGAGAGAGGGGGCGTGGGTATCTCTCTCTCTCTCTCTCTCTCTCTCTCTTTCTCTCTCTTTTTGTCTCTCTCTTTGCCTCACTACCTCACCCTCTGTCTCCCCGCCTTCTGCACTCTCTCCCCACCTTTTCCCACTTTCTCTTTGTTCCCTTTCTCTCTCCTTTCTATTTCCCCTCTTTCCACCTTCTTGTCTTCAACGCTCTCTCTCATTGTCTCCTCTCTCACTTTCCACTGATGTCTCTCTTTCTTGCCTTTATCGCTGTCACTTCTCTCTTTCTCCCATTCCACCTTTCTCTCCCCAGTTTATCTCTTATTCTCTCTTTTCTGTTCTTTTCTTTTCTTTCTCATTCTTTTTCTCTTCATCTCTTTCTGCCTTTCTCTCTCTGCCTGGCTCTTTCTCCTCCTTTTTCTACAGTTCTTTCTTTTTTCTCTTTCTCTTCTCTTCTCTTTCATCCTGTTCCTTTCTTTTTATTCCTTCCGTCTACCCTGTCCCTTGGCTCTCCCCGCTCTCACCCCCTGTCTTTCTTTTCCTTTTTCTTTGTTCTCCTTTCACTCACTTTTTCTCTCTTTGTCTTTGACTCCCTATCTCCCCCTCTCTTCTGTGCTCTCTCTCTCTCTCCCTCTCTCTCTCCCTCTCTCTGTATGTAGAGCAGACTGTCTGTAATCTTCTATCTTCATGCGTGACTAAGTGAAAGAATATGAGCTGTGGTCTGGAGGCCTCGTCGTCCACACGGTCCGTGGCGATGCGGGAATGCGTGTATACATGCGTGCGCCCGCCTCGCTCTCACCAAGCGAAGCAAATGCCTCGAATTCCGTTCTGACGTTTTCTCTGGAGACATGTGGATAAACCTAAGTGCTAATACGTCTCTTTAACTGAGATTAAACCCCATCTTTTTTCTGCTGCTTACATTCCCTTCAGTGCGTTAGGTGCGCACGAGTGCCTGGACCCCACGCGCCAGGCCAGGCATGAATTCCCCCATGTTGTCTAAACATCGCTTTGCCAGCATTTCAAGTGCGATCAGGTGGTTTAGATTCCACTCAACGTCTTCCTGCTGCCTTATGGTTGGCCTACATACAGCTGTCTGCTCAGGATTCCTCTGCAGAGCTCTAGAGGAACCAGGTCGTCGTTCCTGACCCCTCGTCATTCGGGCCTCCTTTTAAAGGAATTCACTTCAAAGAGTTTTCCGTCATTTGTCCTGGGTAGAGCGTGCCGTGCATCAAAACCAGCGCGACCTGAAAGCCATGGCCAAAGATGAAAAGGAGAGCGTGGAGATGTTCACGTTGGGGTTTTGAGGGCAATGAGTTGCGTGAAACCTTCACGCAACTTGTGACAAAATTCCTGTGCAATTCAAGGAACTTGACGCACATATCAGAAAGTTGGCTAGCCAATAACATAGCTCATATTTTTCGTTGGAGAACCCTCAGGTTCTTCTAGGCCTTCAGAGATTTCTGAGAACTAAACATCTGGCAGTCATTTTTAGCCCATATTCCGTGAACAGAGGATTTAGACTCTGCACATATTGCAGTAACTCGATTTCCTATCATCTGGCTAAAGTCTTGAAATGCCCAATGGAAAATCATCCAATCAGGATTTTCCTCTCCGCGGTATCTAGGGCTGTACAGCCAAGCGAGCTCTCCCATTGGATTAACCACCAACATAGTTAGAGGAATCAAAATCAACCAATCACAATTTGCAATGGAGCCAACTTTGCGATCTAGATCTTCTGGGAGTTCTAGATTAATCTCTGACTGTGAATATGACAGTCTTACCAGATTCCAGGTAGTTGCTAGGAATGGAAAATAGTGGCAGCTGATGGCACTGAGCTCTGTGACACACCTTATATCAATACGCTGAATTATATATATGTATGTGTGTGTGTGTGTGTGTGTGTGTGTGTGTGTGTGTGTGTGTGTGTGTAAACATACCAAAAAAACACCTGCCATATATATCTATAGATATTGATCTGATGATTGAGCAGATGTCTTTCAGAAACTGAAAGTGAGGCTCCTGAAAAGAACGGATGCTGTAATAAAGGTGAAGAGGGACACGCTGAAGTGAATATTGAGCATCGTCGTTCTGACAGTCCTCCATGACGAGACGTAAAGAGGTGTGGACATACAGCCCTGTGGCAGTGCTAGTATCTGCTAGCTCCCCTATGGGACTCGTGTAGTGTTTTAGCACCGAGCTAACAACGACTCACATGAACATCTGACCAGTGTAGAGTAAAAGCCTGCACTGTTACATTACCGTACTGTGGCAGGGTGAAGACGGGCTTCTTCTGGGTTCTACAGCAGTTATTCTGACAGAGACTCTTATTATGAAGGCGTGTTTAATAGCCCACAATGACTTAGCTTAGCTTGGAACACTGTGTCTGAAAATCCAGAAGATGGTTCTTTAAGGGTTCTCCGGTGAAAAGAACGGTTCTTTATAGAACCCTGAGCTCCTAAATGATGCTTACATGATTTGTGGCATGGTGAAATGGTTCTTTAGATGGAGGGAGAATGTGCTGTGTATGGTTCTACACAACAACAAAAAGAGTTCTTCTATCGTTACAACGTCAAGCTGGTAACAGTAGAAGAACTCTTCCTGGTGTTATATAGAATATAAATATTTTTCTTAAACGGTTCTTTATAGAACTATATACAACGCAATCAGATTGAAGAACCATTTAACCATTTCACCACTTGATTTGTTGTATATAGATCTATGTAGAACCTATACAGTTCTTCTGTTACAAGCTTGACATTGTAACAATAGAAGTGCCCTTTTTGGTGCTTTATAGAACCATACACAATACATTCTCCATCAATCTGAAGAACCATTTCACCATGCAAAGGAACATTTAAGTGTGATGTGGTTCTATGCAGAACTCAAGGTTCTAAACAGAAACATTCCCTTTACTGAAGAACCTTTGAGGGACCATTTTTTAGGAGTTTAGACCTGCCACCAGTGTTTTCCATCCCTAACAACTACCTGAAAACCTTTTGACGAGGTTTCCACTTAAACATGCACACAGAGTATCTAGAACTTCCAGAAGAGCTAGAGTGACATCTCAAAAAGGAAGGTTCTTCAAGGGTTCTTTAGTAAAGAAAATGGTTCTATATAGATAGAAGCATGAATACTTTTTTGAGTCTTGAAAGGGTTCCCCAATTAATGGACAATGTGCTGCTCCATTTACAATCTCTATGAAAATGGTTCTATATAGCACCACAAAGGTTCCTCGATTTTAACGATATGAAGTCTTTGACAACAGAAGAACACTTTTCGGTGCTATATAGAACCCTTTTCAAAAAGATTCTGTATAGGGTAGTCTACAGCACACGCTCCATCAATCTGAAGAACCATTTCAAGATGCAAAGCATTTAAGCATTTAAGCAAAGGGTTCTTTGACTGTTCATGGGTCTAGATAGAAGCATTTTCTTTACTGAAAACCCCTTGAAGAACAATTGTTTGAAGTGTGTAACATTAATATGTCATTTTATGCCAATATTTGTATGTAATAAGAGTTTACAAAGCCTGACCCTCGACCTAACCTTAATCTCAGGAACCAAACGAGAACCCAGGAGAACTTTTACTGGTCTGGTTTTTCACACACTGTCCAACTGAGCAGATCCAGATTCAGATCTAGATTAGATAGACCACAGACGATGCTGGCACAAACATAAACACAAACATCCTGAACTAACACTGCTTACGAGCCGCTCAGCTATTGCTGGACACTTTACGCACAACTGGTCAATGAAACATCGACTGTTTAACACAGTGTTGGGTTCTAACTGGGTTCAAATGTTTTGTTGAGTCTTTCCATGAAACACCTTTCTGTCCTCTGTGGGGGGGGGGGGGGGGGGGGGGGGTTAGCTTTTTACCGAATCGGCACTTTCTGCTATGCTGAAGGAAAAGCGAGTGGAGCTTCATTGCGCATCGCTGTAGAACCAATCAGCCATTTGAGGCAAAGCCGGATGATAAATGGGGATGAAATTAGAATGACTTTGCAATGGAATCCATGTCGTGAGAACTGACCCTCATCATGCAGCTGTGGTGGAGATACTGTGACAACGTTGGCGCTCATAGAATCAGAGTTTCGATCAGGTCTATTGTACAAGATAGAAGTTGTTGCTTTTGCTGAACCATTTAAATGTATTCATGCGATGACACCTTTAGCTTCTCAGTAGCAAAATTATGTTTAAGGTCGATTTACGTTCCGTACAGTCCGGTTTAAATATGCACCTCAAACATTTTCTCCTTTTTTGACATCAGAATATTATAAAAAATATTCCAAAAAATGTCAAAGATGTTTTAATTTCTGTAAAATGACACTTTATACACAATAAGAATATTTCACCAAATTCAAATCATAATAAATGTGATGTACGGAACAGAATGGTAGACTATTAAAAACGTACAACAACATTTAAAATGAATACAGTTATAATGGAATATGTAGTTATAATACAATTTATGCTAGTTTTGAAAAACAAAGGGAATCTTTTTTGTCAATAATAATAATAATAATAATAATAATAACAATAATAATAATAATAATGTACCATTTAGTTTCAGATAAATATATAGAATGAATTCAGAAAGCAAAAAAAAAAAATCTAGAATTAAGTTCTAATAAATTAATATGTTGATAAAATTCTGATTTAAAAATAAATAAATAAAATAGTAATAATGGTATTAATAGTAGTTGTAGTAGTAATAGTGTAATATAATAGTAGCAAGATTAATTGTGTAATACAGTAGTAGTAGAAGTAGTAATAGTAATAGTGTAATGTAGTAGTAGTTGTAGTAATAGTATTAGTGTAATATAGTAGGAGTAGTAGTAATAGTAATAGTGTAATATAGTAGTAGTAATAGTGTAATATAGCAGTAGAAAAAGTAGTAATAGTGTAATACAGTAGTAATATTAGTAGTAGCAATAGTGCGATATAGTAGTAGTAATGGTAGCAATACTAATAGTGTAATATAGTATTAACAGTAGTAGTAATAGTAACAGTGTACTATAGTAGTAGAAATAGTGTAAAGTAGTGCTAGTAATAGCGTTGTAATACAGTAGTAATAGGAGTAGTGTAATAAAGTAGTAATAGCGTTGTAATACAGTAGAAATAGGAGTAGTGTAATATAGTAGTAATAGCATTGTAATACAGTAGTAATAGGAGTAGTGTAATAGAGTAGTAATAGCGTTGTAATACAGTAGTAATAGGAGTAGTGTAATATAGTAGCAATAGCGTTGTAATACAGTAGTAATAGGAGTAGTGTAATATAGTAGTAATAGCGTTGTAATACAGTAGTAATAGGAGTAGTGTAATAGAGTAGTAATAGCGTTGTAATACAGTAGTAATAGGAGTAGTGTAATATAGTAGTAATAGCGTTGTAATACAGTTGTAATAGGAGTAGTGTAATATAGTAGTAATAGCGTTGTAATACAGTAGTAATAGGAGTAGTGTAATATAGTAGTAATAGCGTTGTAATACAGTAGTATTAGGAGTAGTGTAATATAGTAGTAATAGCGTTGTAATACAGTAGTAATAGGAGTAGTGTAATAGAGTATTAATAGCGTTGTAATACAGTAGTAATAGGAGTAGTGTAATAGAGTATTAATAGCGTTGTAATACAGTAGTAATAGGAGTAGTGTAATAGAGTATTAATAGCGTTGTAATACAGTTGTAATAGGAGTAGTGTAATATAGTAGCAATAGCGTTGTAATACAGTAGTAATAGGAGTACTGTAATAGAGTAGTAATAGCGTTGTAATACAGTAGTAATAGGAGTAGTGTAATATAGTAGTAATAGCGTTGTAATACAGTAGTAATAGGAGTAGTGTAATATAGTAGTAATAGTGTTGTAATACAGTAGTAATAGGAGTAGTGTAATAGAGTAGTAATAGCGTTGTAATACAGTAGTAATAGGAGTAGTGTTGGCATTGTGATTATTTATCTTTAATAAGATAAATGTATTGTTTACTCTTTATTAATGAACCGCATTAGCAGCGCTGATGCCTTTATTCGCCGTCTCTCCTCCCCGAGGCTGCGCTGTGCGTTTGACTCAGCGAACCAATCCCAGCCCTCCATCTGTGAGCCCGGCTCGGGGGCGGGGCGTCCGGCCGGGCCCGCCCCCTCTCCCTCCGCTCCGCTGCGCTCGATCATTCATTCCCCGCGTCCCGCGAGTCCCGCACGCAGTGCGCGCGCGGAGCGGAGCCGAGCGGACGGTTATGGAGGGATTTACTCACGAAGCAGCAGCGCGCGCGAGACGGACAGCGTGAAGGACAGAGATGATCCTCACGCGTGAGTACACACACGAGCGAGAGCGCGCGCGGACAGGGACTCTACCTGGAGGAGCGTGTGTGTGTGTGTGTGTGTGTGTGTGTGTTCCGCTGGTACCTGAGTGTGTGCACGCGCGTCTAAGTTCGGCTCCTTTTCGAACTCTCCGTTCCACCTTAAATGGTAAGTGCTGCTGCGCCTGTTAAGGTGGACCGGGAAGTTCGAATAAAAAGCCGACTGCAGCTTCACGTGCTCGGTGTAGCAGCTTATCACTCGCGTCCCTTATCAGGAACATCTGGGCTTCCTGCTGAAAGGGGACGTCCACCGGTTTTCCTCAATTTCTGTAACGCTGTGAAACTTAAACGCGCGCCTGAACGAAGCCGTGGAGTCAACACAAGCTCCACACCACAGAAAGGAGGAGGTCAGTGTTTGAGGGTGGCTTGGTGTGAAATGGCTGATTATGGACACTCCGATGTCTTTCCAGTGGTGGTGATGGGAACCAGGGGTCACCATGACTACAGCACAGATACAGTCATTTTAATTACCATCCAGAAGCACCAGAGAACCCACACCAGAGAACCCAGACGAGTCCTCTGAGTGTCTATATGTAGTGTTGATAGTGGAGAATCTGGGACTTTTCTTTGGGGACTCTTCTGGCTCAGATTGCGCGTACCTCTGAATTTCAGGTCATGTAAGACCCTCAGTGAGGGAGCTTATTGTCTTCTGACGTCTGGTTCCATTCATCACCACTGTGAGTGTTTCTGACTCCAGAACAAATGGTTACATCTTGCCCGTTCGATTACAGACGTTCTGAAAAATTGGGTGGGGTTCCCCCTCCGAGTTTCATCCTGACTACGAGGTTTTGTTCGTGGCATTTGAAGTTTTTAAAGTCATGACTCTGGCGTTTCACGCTGATCTGCTCTGTCGAGCTTTGGTGGATCTTTGTGCCCTTTGCTGAACTTGTGTTTTAGCAGAATGGGCTGTTATCACCGTGTATAGCCCACCCAGCCCGCTTCTCCCAGCTGAGACAGGCTTACTACAAGCTCCTAGGATCTCTTACGGCTCAGATGGTGGTGGAAGATCACTGTCTTAGATCTTAAACACTGGAATGGCATTTCCAGGGAATGTTAGGAATGCAGGCTGGATGGATTATTTTTTTGTTGCAGACTTCACTGCTGTTGGAAGAAAAACCTTGTATCTCCAAAATGGTAACTTTACAGAAGAAGGAAAAACGTTGCTTCTGTAAGTGAGTGGAACCCGACGTTTTTCCAAGTAATTCTGGGCCGTTTCTTTTGGTTCATTCTTCATGAAATTTGTGAAAAAATGACAGTGTGAAAAAATTATATCAAGAACTGAAAACGACAAAAATGGAGATACGGGATTTTGTTCTGGCAGCAGGTATGTATATATATAAATGTCACCTGGCGTGTTTAATGTGATAGTAACTTCAGGGGCCTGCAGATGGTGTTGCATGAGAATGACCGGGCTATAAATACGTGCAGGTGTGCCGGGATTCATAGATTGAGAAAAGGTGGTACCGTGCAGTGAATGTCTCATTCAGTGGTGGCATTGGGCCGAGCCAAAGGCCGCAGTGTGAAGGCAGCCGCTGAATTTGCAGGTGTGTTGGAGCGCGTGGGTCGTACGGGTCAAACGGGTCGACCAGCAGCGGTCTACAGGAAATGCTCTTCAGAATTACGGCCGAAAGACAAAACTGACAGACAGGGACCACCAGCATCAAAAATTGCTTTCAGAAGTCAAAGCAGGTTCTGCACAACCAATTTCTGAAAGAACTCTCTGATTTTGGGGCCTTTAAAGCAGAGCCACTTTTAGAGAGACCCCACTGACCTGCTGAGAGAAAACACTGCAGGACATTTCTCTCCCTGTCTCTCTCTATCTGTCTCTCTCTCTCTCTCTGTCTCTCTCTCTCTCTGCCTTTCTCTCTCTCTGTCTTTTTCTCTTTCTCTGTCTCTCTCTCTCTCTGTGTCTCTCTCTCTCTCTGTCTCTCTCTCTCTCCCTCTGTCTCTCTCTCTGTCTCTCTCTCTGTCTCTCTCTCTCTCTCTCTGTCTCTCTCTCTCTCTCTGTCTTTCTCTCTGTCTCTCTCTCTGTCTTTCTCTCTGTCTCTCTCTCTGTCTCTCTCTCTCTCTCTCTCTGTGTGTGTCTCTCTCTCTCTGTCTCTCTCTCTCTCTCTGTCTCTCTCTCTGTCTTTCTCTCTGTCTCTCTCTCTGTCTCTCTCTCTCTCTCTGTCTTTCTCTCTGTCTCTCTCTCTCTCTCTGTCTCTCTCTCTCTCTCTCTCTCTCTCTCGTCGTCTGATAGGTCTGTGTTCAGGTGTGACAGAGAGCCCATGTAGTGACTGTTCTTGTCTGTTTAAGGTTCATATCATTAAATGTGTGTGATCTACTGTTCTGTACGGTCTGTATGCTGAATCTAAGCTGCTGAATATGATATTTTTGTGATGTGAAAATTAAAGTCAATATATTTACATCTGCCTTTCTATTCTACAACGGTTTGGCCCCGCCCACTCACCCTGAGGCTGTATGCAGTGTTTCAGTCTCGAAGGCAGAACCAGAAGGTTTTGTGTATGTAAAGCTGCACAAATGACAGAGATGGAGAAGTGAAGGATATGAGCCCTTTAACACCCCCCCCCCCACACACACACTCACACACACACTCACACAGACACACACACTCACACACCCCCCACCCCCCCCCCACACACACACACTCACACACACTCACACAGACACATACACTCACACCCCCCCCACCCCCCCCCCACACACACACACACCCCCACACACACACACACACTCACACCCCCCCCCACACACACACACACTCACACACAGACACACACACTCACACCCCCCCCCCCACACACACACACACTCACACACACACACACTCACACACTCACACACACACTCACACAGACACACACACTCACACACCCCCCCACACACACACACACACACCCCCACACACACACACACACTCACACACAGACACATACACTCACACCCCCCCCCCACACACACACACACTCACACACAGACACACACACTCACACCCCCCCCCCCCACACACACACACACACTCACACACACACACACACACACACTCACACACTCACATACACTCACACAGACACACACACTCACACACCCCCACACACTCACACACACACTCACGCACACAGACACACTCACCCCCCCCCCCACACACACACTCACATACACTCACACAGACACACACACACTCACACCCCCCCACCCCCCCCCACACACACACACTCACACACCCACACCCCCCCCCCACACACACACACTCACACACGCACACAGACACACTCACCCACACCCCCCTA
>NC_051232.1:5184689-5194689 GCF_015220715.1 Pygocentrus nattereri | reverse complement strand
TATGTGCGTGTTTGTATTTATATATGCGTGAGTCTGTTTATATGTGCGTGTTTGTATTTATATATGTGTGAGTGTGTTTATATGTGCGTGTTTGTGTTTATATATGCGTGAGTCTGTTTATATGTGCGTGTTTGTATTTATATATGCGTGAGTGTGTTTATATGTGCGTGTTTGTATTTATATATGCGTGAGTGTGTTTATATGTGCGTGTTTGTGTTTATATATGCATGAGTCTGTTTATATGTGCGTGTTTGTATTTATATATGCGTGTGTGTGTTTATATGTGCGTGTTTGTATTTATATATGCGTGAGTGTGTTTATATATGCATATGTCTGTTTATACACTCGCCAGCAACTTTATTAGGTACACCGGTTCAGTTGCTTGTTAACGCAAATAGCTAATCAGCCAATCACATGGCTGCAATGTAGAGGTGGTCAAGACACCTTGCTGAAGTGCAGACTGAGCATCAGAACGGGGAAGAAAGGGGATTTAAGGGGCTTTGAACGTGGCGTGGTTGTTGGTGCCAGACGGGCTGGTCTGAGTATTTCAGAAACTGCTGATCTGCTGGGATTTTCACACACAACCATCTCTAGGGTTTACAGAGAATGGTCCGAGAAAGAGGAAATATCCAGTGAGCGGTCAGTTGTGTGGACGAAAATGCCTTGTTGATGTGAGAGGTCAGAGGAGAATGGGCAGACTGGTTCCAGATGATAGAAAGGCAGCAGGAACTCAAATAACCAACCAAAATCTCTGAGGAACGTTTCCAACACCTTGTTGAAAGTAAGACACGCAGACTTAAGGCAGTTCTGAAGGCAAAAAGGGGTCCAACCTTTTACTGTACCTAATAAAGTGGCCGGTGAGTGTATATGTGTGTGTATTTATATATATGTGTGTGTGTGTTTATGTATGCGTGTGTGTATTTACATATGCTTGTGTGTGTGTGTGTGTGTGTGTGTGTGTGTGTGTGTGTGTGTCGTTTGTTTTATTATCTGACTCTTTACAAAATGAGGTGTGTACTTTCTTGCGTAACCATGGCATCCTTGTACCGGAACGCTCCCATTGGCCAATTGGCTTCCTGGCGGCCGTGGTCAGGAAAGGGAAGTTCGGTTGATCAGTACGGATGTGCAGGCGACACACACACACACACACACACACCATTTGTTATCGGGACTCTTAACACTGACGTGTGGAGTGTGTTGTGGCAAAGTGAATTGCTGTAGATAGCAAGCTGTATGTGTGTCTTGTGTGTATATATACTGTAATACTATATATATACACACACACTGCTCAAAAAAATAAAGGGAACACTCAAATAACACATCCTAGATCTGAATGAATGAAATATTCTCATTGAATACTTTGTTCTGTACAAAGTTGAATGTGCTGACAACAAAATCACAAAAATCATCAATGGAAATCAAATTTATTAACCAATGAAGGCCTGGATTTGGAGTCACACACAAAATTAAAGTGGAAAAACACACGACAGGCTGATCCAACTTTGATGTGATGTCCTTAAAACAAGTCAAAATGAGGCTCAGTATTGTGTGTGGCCTCCACGTGCCTGTATGACCTCCCTACAACGCCTGGGCATGCTCCTGATGAGGTGGTGGATGGTCTCCTGAGGGATCTCCTCCCAGACCTGGACTAAAGCATCCGCCAACTCCTGGACAGTCTGTGGTGCAACGTGGCGTTGGTGGATGGAGCGAGACATGATGTCCCAGATGTGCTCAATCGGATTCAGGTCTGGGGAACGGGCGGGCCGGTCCATAGCTTCAATGCCTTCATCTTGCAGGAACTGCTGACACACTCCAGCCACATGAGGTCTAGCATTGTCCTGCATTAGGAGGAACCCAGGGCCAACCGCCGCAGCATATGGTCTCACAAGGGGTCTGAGGATCTCGTCTCGGTACCTAATGGCAGTCAGGCTACCTCTGGCGAGCACATGGAGGGCTGGGCGGCCCTCCAAAGAAATGCCACCCCACACCATTACTGACCCACTGCCAAACCGGTCATGCTGAAGGATGTTGCAGGCAGCAGATCACTCTCCACAGCGTCTCCAGACTCTGTCACGTCTCATACCATCCTCATGGAGTCAGTTTTAACCGTTTGTGCAGACACATGCACATTTGTGGCCTGCTGGAGGTCATTCTGCAGGGCTCTGGCGGTGCTCCTCCTGTTCCTCCTTGCTCAAAGGCGGAGGTAGCGGTCCTGCTGCTGGGTTGTTGCCCTCCTACGGCCTCCTCCACGTCTCCTGGTGTACTGGCCTGTCTCCTGGTAGCGCCTCCAGCCTCTGGACACTACGCTGACAGACACAGCAAACCTTCTTGCCACAGCTCGCATTGATGTGCCATCCTGGATGAGCTGCACTACCTGAGCCACTTGTGTGGGTTGTAGAGTCCGACTCATGCTACCACGAGTGTGAAAGCACCACCAACATTCAAAAGTGACCAAAACATCAGCCAGAAAGCAGAAAGGTACTGAGAAGTGGTCTGTGGTCCCCACCTGCAGAACCACTCCTTTATTGAGTGTGTCTTGCTAATTGCCAATAATTTCCACCTGTTGTCTATTCCATTTATACAACAGCTGTGAAATTGATTGTCAGTGTTGCTTCCTAAGTGGACAGTTTGATTTCACAGAAGTTTGATTTACTTGGAGTTATATTGTGTTGTTTAAGTGTTCCCTTTATTTTTTTGAGCAGTGTACATAAAATGTCGGGTCTCCATGGAACCAGATGTTTTTACAAGTAATTTTGGCCCTCTCCTCTCTCTCTCTCTCTCTCTCTCTCTCTCTCTCTCTGTCTCTCTGTCTCTCTCTCTATCATTGTAATTAGTGTAGATTTGTGCAACCATGTACCTGAGTTAAAGTCGAGACCCCCAAGGTGAAATATTGCTCCAGTAAAAGTAGAAGTTCCTCCTTTAGACCTCCACTTGAGTAAAAGTACTAAAGTATTTCCCTTCAAATGTACTTAAGTATAAAGTAAAAGTACTAAAAGAGGAATTCTGGCTCTGATGTCCTGTTATCATTTTTATAACCAGACTGGCTTCATGAACTCATTTCAGGTGAAAGTCCTCCAGCGTCTCTCTTGGTAAACCAGTCTTTTAATAGAACGTCATTAATTAGTGACGCTGACGTCTATTAAAATGATCAGAAGCACAAAACACTGAAGGTAAACAGTTTCCATCAGGGAGAACCGAGTGGCTCTGAAATCACTTTTTACACACAAGCAAAGTTTCAGTTTCAGATCTGACGTTGAACCGTGTGCTGCTCTGCTCATTGTCAGCAGACGCACCACTTTGTTTCTCCTGGCTCTGTTTTTGTAGTAGCAACGTTTTGAAAATTGATTTTCTGTTTACAATTTTTTTCCTGCAAGAAAACAGGTTGTTTTGTTGTAAAAATACCAGCTAGCTAACTCTGCTAATCCATAGTTTAGCCCTGAAAATAGCTCCCCAGCTAACTGCTAATCCATAGTTTAGCCCTGAAAATAGCTCCCCAGCTAACTGCTAATCCATAGTTTAGCCCTGAAAATCCCCTGTTCAATCCCCTGCTTGGACAAGCACCCTACACTACACCAATAAGAGTCCTTGGGCAAGACTCCTAACACCGCCTTGGCCTACCTGTGTAAAATGATCAAACTGTAAGTCGCTCTGGTTAAGAGCGTCAGATAAATGTAAATGTGTAGACCATTTCAGAAGGCCTTTTCTTCTGGTTGTTTTTAAGGCGGTTGGGGAGCTCATGTTTGACGCCCCTGGCGCCGCAGTCCAGCACTCTGACGCCTCGCAGCGTGAAGCCGGAGCTTTCTAAGAGCTCAAATAGCTGCCGTGATCGACGTTGGCCATTTGGCACCGAGCTTCTAAAAGGGCCGTTCCCAGGCTAACAAGCATTCGGTGGCTCCTTAGCAGCGCTGTCCCAAAAATAGCACCACGGTACGAGATCCAGGAGGAGAGAGGGGGACGGATCACCACCTCATCTCCTCAGCCTTTGGTCGTCAAAGGGGTCCGGCGTTCTAGCTCAAGTAGAACAGACCAAGAGAAATGGTCCAAAATGAGCGAATCGACTCGGTTTACTCTAACAGACGTCAGGACTATTTTTGGCTTCTGCTGTGAAGTTACAGTTTTGGAGATTCGAAATTTGATGATTCGAAATCTGACGTTCCTCTCTTCGTTCAAACGTGCTTCGGGAACTAACAGTGGTCTTTCATTCTCTCTCTCTCTCAGAAATCGAAGCGAAGGAGGCGTGCACCTGGCTGCGGGCCGCCGGTTTCCCCCAGTATGCACAGCTCTATGAAGGTAGGATCTCCTGCTGCCTGATGTGACCGAACATCTTGTCCTGATACAGTTTCATAATGTCATTCAGTGTGTCGGTAAGTGTGAATGCCTGTTATGAGCACCTCCTGGTCCGAATGTGAACCCTGAAGAAAACAAAACTCGTCGGATTGGAGAAAAACAAACCAGATCCGGTTTTGGTTTCTACCACAATCCCACGCGTTTCTCTTGCTCTCTGACGTTGTCCTCACACTAGCGGCCGTTGTTTCTTAGTGTTGGAAATAGCTAGCTAGCTAAATCTGATAATCCATGAACTGATCACTGAAAATAGCTAGCTAGCTAACTCTGTTAGATAATTTTGGCTCTGATTAAATCTTACTGCCTAACTTCTTCTAGCTGCGTTTGCTAACAGTCACTAACTATCCTGCAGTGGACAGCGAGTGTGAGTGAATGGCTAGACTTCTTCTGACCTCCTATTTAGAGACTAAAAGCCAAAATTCTGTTAAAACTGGGCGCAATGCTATATTTTTCCATAATGCTTCCATTGTGCTTCCAGTACTGAGGGGGGTTTATTTTTGATCGTTACTGATATTATTTTATCGCCCATGGCCTATCATGACCCCTCTTCACCTAGTAGGGCTGTACCACCACTACCCCAACCTCAGCAGGCTGTACCACCACCACCATAACCTCAGTGGGCTGTACCACCACCACCCCAACCTCAGCACCACCCACCAGCAGGAACAACCACTTCTAGTCTTTTTTCCTCCTGGCGTTTCATGAATAGCAGCTTTTGAGCGTAACAGGACCAGGCGGGGCCTCTATATAGGTCAGGTCCGGTTCCTGGTCACTGCTTTGTTCCCAAACAAGGAGCTGAATGAAGCTTTCACACCCATCAGGACCCGCACACTTATGAAGTCACCAGGGCAATTTTGCTAAATTAGCATTAACTCCTGTTTATTGTTACTACTTTTTTGCGCATATTTGGCCACTGAATGTCCCTTTGCTTATGAAGACACTGTTGTTGGTGGTAAACTGTTAGATTTATAAATAAACCATAACATTTTGTCAAGAATGTAATCAAGGACTAAAAATTTATTCTGCTAAGGAAAAAATGGGAAAACACCACTACTGAGCATTGGCTATGTGTTCAGTATCTTATGTTTGAGTATAAATATGCTGGCTAGGCTAAATCTCTTTAGAAGGTTTTCTGTGAAAATAAACATTTTGTCCGGTCCATTTTGAGGTCCATGGCCTCGGCTTACGTTCAGCCATTGTTCAGCACCTTCCTCTGATTCTAAAACTCCAGGCAGGAATTCCTCCATTCCCCACCCCGGGGTGAACTCCAAGCTGACCAGCCGCACTGTAGTGCTTTGGTGGGTGTGGCTCGTGGTGTGAAAGCTTTTGTTGTTGGAAAAGCACCACAAAGTGGAGTATGAATGAAGGACTTTCTTGGCTTTTCTCCTTTGGCCCAAATGTACTCAGTCAGCCAAGTCATGATATATCGCACGGCGCTGTCAAAACATGCTTAAATGTATCCACAGGCTCACTACCTTTCACACGAGCACAGGCTCACTGCCTTTCACCTGAGCACAGACTCACTACCTTTCACACGAGCACAGGCTCACTGCATTTCACCTGAGCACAGACTCACTACCTTTCACACGAGCACAGGCTCACTACCTTTCACACGAGCACAGACTGACTACCTTTCACACGAGCACAGACTGACTACCTTTCACACGAGCACAGGCTCACTACTTTCACACAATCACAGGCTCACTGCCTTTCACCTGAGCACAGACTCACTACCTTTCACACGAGCACAGGCTCACTACCTTTCACACGAGCACAGACTGACTACCTTTCACACGAGCACAAGCTCACTACCTTTCACACGAGCACAGGCTCACTACTTTCACACAATCACAGGCTCACTACCTTTCACAGAAGCACAGGCTCACTACCTTTCACACGAGCACAGGCTCACTACCTTTCACACGAGCACAGATTCACTACCTTTCACACAAGCACAAGCTCACTACCTTTCACAAAAGCACAGACTCACTACCTTTCACACAAGCACACTCACTAACTTTTACACAAGCACAAGCTCACTACCTTTCACAGAAACACAGGCTCACTACCTTTCACACAAGCACAAGCTCACTACCTTTCACAAAAGCACAGACTCACTACCTTTCACACAAGCACACTCACTAACTTCTACACAAGCACAAGCTCACTACCTTTCACACAAGCACAAGCTCACTACCTTTCACACAAGCACAGACTCACTACCTTTCACACAAGCACACTCACTACCTTTCACACGAGCAAAAACTCACTACCTTTCACACAAGCACAGGCTCACTACCTTTCACATGAGCACAAGCTCACTACCTTTCACACGAGCACAGGCTCACTACCTTTCACAGAAGCACAGGCTCACTACCTTTCACACGAGCACAGGCTCACTACCTTTCACATGAGCACAGGCTCACTACCTTTCACACGAGCACAGGCTCACTACCTTTCACATGAGCACAAGCTCACTACCTTTCACACGAGCACAGGCTCACTACCTTTCACATGAGCACAGACTCACTACCTTTCACATGAGCACAGACTCACTACCTTTCACATGAGCACAGGCTCACTACCTTTCACACAAGCACAGACTCACTACCTTTCACATGAGCACAGGCTCACTACCTTTCACACAAGCACAGACTCACTACCTTTCACATGAGCACAGGCTCACTACCTTTCACACAAGCACAGACTCACTACCTTTCACATGAGCACAGGCTCACTACCTTTCACACAAGCACAGATTCACTGCTGGTCTTTGGATTGTGACCTGCAGCATTCCTCTGCGTTAACTTTACCTGTCTACGTGCTGCACATCCTCACATTCCTCACCCTTATCACACTCGTAGCGTGAGAGTCGTATAGATAAACCAGCTGATAAGTGAAGGTGTGTGAGCTGACCGTGCCCTACAGATTACAGCAGCATGCAGTACAGTTATTATGCCTACACAGCCACACTATACTCTACTCTACAAAAGAATGAACAATTCAACATTTCAAGTAGTTTGGAAACAATAATATGTTATAAAATTAATAATAATCTGCTACAATTATATAGTTAAAGTTATCTGCTTTGAGATTTGAACAGGACTTCTGAAATTTGATGCATTCAGGATCAAACTTTTATCGTTTTTGTTCTATTTGAATTAAAAGAATTTGAAATTTTTATTTGAAGGCATTCAAAATGAAGCATGATTCATTTTTAAATGATTTTTCGGTCACTTTCATTGGAGCATCTACATTCTGGATGTCAACTTTATTCTTGATAATAATTAGAATTTTTGAGTTTTTCTTCAATTTTTTAAAGTATTGAAGTACAAACGTATTCTGGATGTTAACACGATTAGAACCTGTATATGAATTTATTCAGAACTTCGTTCTGCAAATGACCTCGATTAGAACCTAATCCTGCATGTTCATTTTATTAAAACTTGACTCTGAATAGTAATTTTATTACAACCTTTCTATATAATACGACTATATTATCTATTATTGTTTTACAGCTTCTTATTATTTATTTAATACTGCTAACATTTTCACATTTAAGCATCATTTTACTAATTGGTCTGTAACCAGTTTGGTTTTACTCATTGAAAATCGTTAAATCCAAACTACTGCATTAACTTTACATAGACATTCACAAACTTTCAGTTACCATTAGTCCCTAATGTCTCTCTCTCCCTCTCCCTCCATTGAATGCTCATTAATGACTGTGGTCTAGTCGCGAATCCCAGTTGAGACGGTGTAAATAAAGACAGAAAAGGCTGCTTGAGCACCTATTGTGATTCCAACCTCCCACCCCCCCCACAAGGCAACAGACTCCCCTCCCACTGTTCCTCTCTTCAGCATTGCAGCTGTGTTTGTTTGGCTGACTAAGACACACTTCCTTTACCTTTTCAGCAGAGGTGTGTGTGAGAGGGAGACACATATTCACCCCCACCTCCCCCTCGGCCCCCCTCGACTCTTTAATCTCCTCTTGAGTGGGGACTGCCTTTCTTTGTTTGCAGACAATAAGCAAAATTGACTTTCACAAATAAGCGCAGTTGCTAGTTTTAGCTGGTCTTTGTTTCTTAATTCCTCGGCTGGTGGGACTTTCACACAGCTCGACGCGTAAACGTTAGAAACCGCACCTCTTATAACCTTCGCTGCGTCCTGTAAACCTTCGAAAGTCAGTTTGAAACTCGATGAATGAGCCAGTCAGAAAGGTGATAATGTACCAGCTGATCACGTCAGTCCATATAATGTCGCTTATTTGCTGGTAAAAAAGTTTGTTTAACTCGCTAGAGTTAACATGACCAGATCAAATGGCTGCGGTAACACTTTCCATGAATGTCTCGTTTATAAGCATTCATAACCTGTTATAATGCATTCCTAAGGCATCATAAACGTGGCTATGAATATTTATAAAAATGCATTGCATGTTATAGCCAAGCTTATTATGCATTATGAATTGTTAACAAAATGTATTATAAGCACTGTTCATAACAAATTATAAGAGCTCATAAGCTGTATTATGAGCTGTATTAACCAGGGTTTAGACTGAGGCTTCAAGTTGAAGTGTTTACTGAAGGATTTACTGAAACACTAAAACACAATAAAGCTCATTACAGGCTTCAAATGCCAGAGTTTAAACTAGAGCTGCCCTCAGTGTTTCACCCAATGTGGGAAAGTCAATGTTCACCACTGTTAATGTGCACCACCGTTAGCCTGGCACTGACTTAACACTGCATATCCAATAGAACGCTACACTTCAGTACAGTAAGGCTAATTTCTGCTAGTGTTACAGAGTGAAGGGTTCTAGCTCTTGATGTTAGAACCAGTGAGGGAACAAATTACAAAGACAGAGCTCTACTATCAAGGTTAACATGTTATTAACACTACTTCTAATGCATTATGTTAACAGTTCATAATGTGTATTAGACATGGCTATAAAGTGTAATCCATTTGGGTAAGTAGTTATAACCATGTTTATAATGCCTGATGAACGCACTGCAACGTGTTATGAATGCATGTATAGATGCTTAAAAACGTGAAGGTGTTACATGGCTGCTTGTGCTCAACCTGCCCAACACTCCACCTGTGATTTATTTAGGCCGAACACAAGCGGCCATTCAGACAGCTGCTTTAGCTAGCTATAGCTAGCTAGCTCATAAAGCTGACTAGCTGCCATCAAATAAGTCGCGACCACGCTTGCGTTTTTATTCGTGTCCATGAAGGCGTTCATTGAGAATATGTTGTGTGACCTCATGTCATGGTAGTAGTTTGTCATTCTGCTTTGTTCGCGTCGTCTCTTCTGTTGTTTTATCATGTGAAAATGATAATTAGACCACTTTATTTAGCCGAAATGACATGATAAATGAGCTAATATCCTTTTCTGTGAGCTGCCGTGTTTCCTCTCAGTGCATAAAAGAAGGTCAATGCTACCTTTATTGTTGGATGCACTGAGCTCTTTCCTGAGGGGTCAGGCACTCATTGCAAATGAGTTTCGCATCAATATGGAAACGCTGTTGGTTGGTTCCATCACCGTATGTCCGTGTGTATTCAGATTCGTGGGTTTGCTTGAAGGAAATGGTTTGTGACACAAACAAAATACTTGTTGGCTAGTTAACATAGTTGGTTAGTCAACTGGCCAGTTGGCAGC